>NW_020798589.1:0-5295 GCF_002237265.1 Aspergillus thermomutatus | reverse complement strand
CTATATATTCAGCTACTAGATAGTCAAGTCTAATGATGTTGGTGGTTGAAAAGCTTCAAAATATTATTAGAAGCGGCAAAAATTCGTCGCTCGGTGGTATTCGTCGCTCGGTGGTTGATTACGTTAAGTTAACTAACTTAGACACTGGCTAATTCATCTCGCTTACTTTGAAGGTGGGATATAAGGAGTCGGCTTTTGAAATCAGACTGGAAGATTACTAGTATCTACCATCTTCAGTGGTGACCGATTCTTGTAAAACCCTATACCAGCCTAATCTTGCGGTGTCTACCAAAGGAAAACTCCATATTATAAGGATGACTTATGCTCAGGATGATGAGCAAGGCTATGGAAATGACATTTTTTTTCTGGGAGCAAGGAGCAAACTCTAGTTCTCGTGTCTCAATTCTATCTTCCTTTGACGGAGAGCAACCAGAGCGCGCTCACCTACAAGTGCCAGTGAAGTAGGAGGTTCTGGGATGCCAGTAGTCCACACAGCACAAGTTTCAGATAGATCCCATGTACTTGATCAGAGGAAAATAGAGAGAAGAGAAGATACAGGTCTCTGTGTTGGTACATACTAGCGAATGAGAGGTTCCCAGACATACAACTTGAGAATCTTTGAATGTATATGGAGGTGTAGAAACAGATTATCCTCTTGGTATTAAAAAACAGCTGGGATCACCGTTGGCCAAGTCGAAGTTCATGTAATCATCGAAGCCAAACGGGTGAAATCGGACGTTAGAAACAAACAAGAGTATAGAGAAAATCAAAAGGAAGAAAAGAGATTGAAAAGAGCTAAGGACACAAAAATGGAAAATGAAGTGTGAACACAAGGAAGGGGTTTCTAAAGCTGCAAGTTGAGCGGGCCATGGGACCTCCAATACCTATACTCGGAGCACACAGAGACTGACAGAAAAGGCGCAATCGGTGAGCTGCGTCCAAGCCGAGAAATTCCTCACAGTATTTGAAGCCATCGCACGGTATGGATCACTTCGCATTTCTCAATAGGACTTGCGGCATTCGAGTTGTCATGACCCCCTTCAAACGAGAATGAAGCTATGCAAACTTAAATCCCCGAAGGCAGACTCGCACACTAAAGGGTATCACTTTTTTTTCCTTTCCCAAGAGCTGTCTCAGACACCTCGAAAACTCCGGACTATGACAATCACTCAACCCCGTTGCATGAAACTGTCATGATGCACCACCGCCTCAGAAAACTGCTTATGTCGTCACCAGAATGCGATGTTTCTGTATCTCCCATTCCCATTTTTTTTTTTCTTTTGAATTCTGTTTTCTCGCTTTCAGCTTTTCTTTTGGATCTGAGATTTGCCTTTGTATCCTCATACGTTCAGAAGAGATGCCAACTTCCGGGTGCCTAGCCAGTGACTTTGGTCGACAAGTTCCATATAAGCCACTTCTGGTCCAAAGACGACCCAGTGCACAAAGTGGATTACATGGCATGACATCATATCCTCGCGCAGTTGTGCAGATAGTAGCACTATCTAACGGGCGTTTGATTCGTAACGAGAAACGTATCGACTCAGTCAAGACGTGCCATCATCTCCTCCTTTGTGAGTGGAGTGAAGTTGTCAATATCTAGCCCCCGGGCCTCGAGAGCGGCGCGTGCATGAGGGGGAATCAGCCGGCTGTTCAATGCGGGTGCAATAGAAAGTTCTACAAAAGCATCGTCAGCGAACCAACCATCTGGAAAAATGAGGTTGGACCTCAAGCAATAACGAACCATGTCTAGAGAAATCGAAGAGGTTCGGGAGATCCCTCGCTGCGCCACCAGGGTGCCGAGAGTCAGGCAGTCGGGTATTGGGATCTCTGAGTTCGTCGAAGAACGGGTGGCACATCGCCTCGATAGCGGAGAGACGTTGCGTCGGTGTGTATTCCAGCAAAGCTGAGATCAGGTCAATGGCCTCGTGAGGAGCTCTCCGGAAAACCTGGGATCATCGAGTTAGTATACATCCCCGAGAAGTTCCTGCAGAGCGCGTTCACCTTATTGAATGGGTGTGGCTTAATTTGAGGAAATTTATGCTCCATATAGTTCGGGTTCATGGTGCGGATCTGCTCCCGAGTAGGGGTACCAAGAACCTTAATGATTTCGACCAATTGGTCAATTCCCGACTCCCCAGGGAACAATGGTTGACCAAGCATGAGTTCAGCCATCACACAACCTGTGGACCACACGTCTTGACGATCATTAGCAACGGCAGTGTCAGAATCGAAGCAGGAATCAGTGAGGACTTACCGATCTTCGTTGTGTAATTAGTGGCGCCGAAGATCAATTCGGGCGCACGGTAGTAGCGGGAACAAATATAGGAAACGTTGGGCTCATTCTCTACCAGAATCTTGGCGGAACCAAAGTCGCAGAGCTTGAGGATGCCGGTGCTTGGATCGAGTAAGAGATTCTGGGGCTTGATGTCACGGTGGCAGATGCCCTGTGAGTGGATGTATGCCAGGGAACGGAACAATTGATAGATATACAGCTTGACTTCCAACATTGGCATAGTCGTTTTCAGTTTATTGAAGTACCGCGACGCCCGATAGACGGTTTCTGGTACGTATTCGAGAACGAGGTTTAGGTACACTTCATCCTTCTGTTAAAGACAATGGCAGGGTGATCAGCAAAGGCAATTCTAGAATGGAACGGGAAACACAGGAAGAGCCGCATACCCTCTCGCCGTTTGAGTAGTAGAAGGCTTTCAATTCTACGATGTTAGGATGGCGAACAATCCGCATGATTTGTAATTCCCGATTCTGGTGTCTCGTCAGCGACAGCACCTTGGGGTTGGGGAGCGATGGCCAATTGCCCTGGTAATGTACACATACTTTGAAGCGCTTGTCTTGAAGGACCCTCTTAATGGCAGCATCCTCGCCGCTTGGCATCATTTTCGTTTGAAAGACAACGCCAAACGATCCATTGCCGACGATTTTACATTGTGAGTACGAGATCTCTTTGGTTTCCCCCGTCAGTCCATCCTGGACCTTCTCGCGGACGACTTCTGCATAGTCGGAGAAGCGAAGCAGTCAGTTCCACAGGCTCCTGGATAATGTTTTCTGAACAATTGAACTCAGCATTTGGAAGACTCTTACCGCCCATGCGCAGATTCGAGAACACCCCAGGTCGATTTTGTGACATCACGGGCAACTTGTGGGGTTGGCAACAAGCGGGGGGTTGGGCAGTGCTATCGAGAGTATGGAGGACTGCACTTCAACAGTGGATGGCGGAAAGTAGAGTAGAAGGGAGTTCTGAAGTCCGTTTTGGGCAGACTGCAATCGATGGTGGAGCAGGAGGAGGGTGTTCGCTTTGGATGGGCGGAATATCCGAACGGTGGATGTTGGGTGGAGGTGCGCGTGAGATGGAAAGGTTGAGAGAGGCGGACTTATGGGCGGGCGAATCGCAGATGGTAGGCTCAGAGCAAGGACCAATGGACTTGGCAAGAGTGCAGACACAAGACCACAGCAGGAAACCTCCAAGGGAAAGAAATAATAATGAATTCGTCTGGAAGTCAGAAACAAAGATAAATGAAAAGATGAAAAAAGATAAAAAAATAAAAAAGAGGCAGGCGTGAAAGCACTTGAGAGGCGAGGGAGTTTGCAATTTGGCGTCTACGGTTCAGAAATTATATTGATTGATGTCCTCGAAATGGAGTGAGGGACGGAAAGGAGAGAAGGAAGAAAGAGGGCACGAGTGAGAGCGAGAGGGAGAGAGATTAAGGTAGTAGGTTAGAGAGAGAGAGAGAGAGACACTACTGAAGGAGAGCAGGTGACGTTGATGGAGCGACGAAGCCCGAACACGCGAGGGCTGCAGGAACGCGGGAATAAAGAACCGGGAGAAGAGGAAGAAGAGCAAGGAAAATTCGGGCTGTCTTCAGTCAAGTAAGAACGTTCTAAATACTGGTGGAAAGAATCATCAATTGTCAAAGAACCATTCCAGCAAGGAAACGTCTTGATCTCAGGGGGAAGAGAAATAATAATAGATCGTAGTGAGATCGAAGTTGAAGGAGTCCAATATGGCGCTGGAGGAGGCAATAATTTGGGGCAGAGAGGAGGGGGCGGGACTACTAGATACCACTACCACTACTGCTGCTGCTGCTGTTTTTTAGTTGCGGTAGCCAAACCACCGAGTTCCCCCACTGAACGAACCTAAGGTAGGGCATGCGGCCTAATTGTAGATTCTTAATGAATTATGAATATGAATAATGAGCTACAGAGTCTCCAGTAGTAGCTATCTAGTACCTACAACTGCATAGGCAGTCAGTTGTGGCCGTGTGTGTGGACGAGGCGAATGATAATGGCTAGGAATGTCTTTCATTGGCACATTCTGACTTTCTGTTTATGGCCGCAGACATGAAATGCCGATGCTCAACTGGATACTCTGTACCTTACGGAGTAGTTTCCTTCTTTCTCCTTTTTCAATTCAATTCGATTCAATCTTCCCCCTCAAAGTCTAACAGCTCTCGGGAAAGAATTGCTACTGTAATTTATGACAAGAAAGCGGAGAGCCAAATATGGATTTGCTTGACAGGGGCCCCGGAAGAGCCACAGAAAAGAGGGGCATATGTTGACTATCCTAACTACTTGGGTATCCAATGGTCAATCTGATTTTACCTGGTATGTACTTGTATGTATGGATACAGTAATTTACAAGACCTGCGGGTACTGTACCTCTAGATAGGTATGACGCTATATTTCCCTTGCAGGAGTTGAAGTAAGGTGCCTATTTAGTGCTCTTTTGGGTGCACAGGCATACAGAGTGGACACCAGGGCGGTTTCATTGGACATAGCATCTACTAGCCTAAATTGAGCCACCAAGAAGTGCACAACGTAGAACACCATCCAACGGCCAATAAGTATCTATCTAGTCATCATCGACCATTAGATAACTAAGTGAACTTATTCTCTAGATGATCATGTCTGAAGCTATTTGAAACAAACTAGGTACCGAGTCCCTACAGAATATCTAGGGCAAAATCTTGCGCTACTACCAAATGTCCAATAATGACGGCGGCTTATGTGGGACCTCTGAGATTAGACGGTATGGAAACCGAGCACCAATGTTAATAATAATAATAATGCTGAACAAGGAAATAAAACACCTTTACCTTAGGCTTTAGTGTCCATATTCCTATTCGCAAAGCCAGGTGACTTGTGCCCTGAGCATGTCAGGATTCCATCCCGTTTAGGTTTAGCGTCCCGACTTAGTCAGCCTATATATAGTTGGCCCCTGAGCCATCCTAATTGGACACTTGGCGCTTCCCGATTCTCTCAGGTTATGGCCCTATGTTG
>NW_020798588.1:0-5370 GCF_002237265.1 Aspergillus thermomutatus | reverse complement strand
GTATAGATATATTATAGGAACTATTTATTAAAGCTTATAATTATAGTAATATATTAAGCTATAGGGAGATGTTATCTAGGCTTATAATAATATATTAGAGGAAGATTTTAATTACCTAATTTATATACTTAGATTAGCTATTAGTTTATAGGTAATAGGTAGTTAAAAAGAATTATTTAATAAATAGCTATTTAAAGATAGTAGTAAGAATATCTAATATAAATTTAAGATTATAGTCTAATATAATATAGGTAGATAGCCCCTAATTACCTAGTATAAGGTATTTTAATAGGGTGTTTACCCATTAGGTTATATTCTAGTTATTATATCTAGGAACTACTATTATATACTTAGTATAGGGGTTAGTAACTAATATAACTATATTATATAATTTAGTATTAGGTAAGGTAGTGATAATGTTAATAGTAATTATATAAAAGAGGGTAGGTACTAGTATAATTAGTTAGAGGGCTCTATAGGGATAGTAATATAGAGTAGCCTTCTTAAGGTATTTAGGGTAGTAATAGATATATTCCTTAACCTAATATCTTATCTAATAGAATACTAGACTATCTATATTCTAAAAGGTTTAATTAGTACTGGGATATTACTAGTTATTATATATAGTTTAGGTAAATTCCTTAAATAGGTTATATAATGTATAAAGATAGTGTTCTAGCATAGAGTAGATAAGTCTATTCTTAGATTTATAGGGTATAAACTAGATATTTACTTTATATATTATTCTTAATAACTTATTAGATATGGCTGTATTTTAGATTATTTAGATATCTATTAATAAACTATTATTTAAATTTATTAGCTAAACTAATAGTAAAAATATACTTATTTAATGGTAGTGCATGCTATACATGGGATGGTATGCTCAGGGGAAGATAGATATTGATTCTTATATCTCCTAGCTATCAAAGATTAATAAGCAACCCTAATAAGTATATATAATATAAGGTATATATTAGTATATCTATAACATATCCCTATAGAGTTAAAGAAAAACTAAAAAAAAGAAAAGCTTCTAGTAATCTAGTAATATAGTAAGAGGTAAAAGGAAAATAATTATAGTAAGGAAATATATATGTAGAAAAACTATTAAAGATTAAGAAAAACTATCTAACTAAAAGTAAGAGATAAAGTCTAGGTATAAGTAGTCTTAATTTCTATTAAATAGCCTATTAGTTAAGTAATCTAATTACAATAATAGTCTTTATCCTAGGCTATAAGGCTATTAATAATTAAAGTCCTTAAACTATTAATAGGAATAGCTTAAGGTGTATCTTATTATCTATTTTTATTAATTTTAGTAAGTCTATAAGAGAGTCTCTTACTTTAATTAAGAAGGCCTAGTCCTTAATAATATTAAGTTTAAGAGAATTAACTAATAACTTAAAGAGCTTAAGAAACTAGTTCTTAATATATTATAGTATAATATTAGTCTAAGAAGTAAAGGTAGAATTCTTAATATACTAGAATATTTTTATAATAGTAACTTATAATATATATACTAGGCACCTTTATAGATATTTCTAGATATCTTTATTACCTAGTATATCTTTAATAGATAAAGACTTAAGCTAGTCTAGCTATTTATTATTATCTATTAAAATAATATTTAGTATATTATAGATATTAAATATATTTTCTTATTTTTTAGGCTTTTATTTTATTTAGATTATATATTAGAATATAACCTAGTTACTATATAGTAATAGGTTAGTTAGTAGTTCTTATTTATAAGTAATATCCTTATTTTCTAAATTAGATATTATATAATAGAGAGTCTATTTACTAAGGCTTATCTAAGTTTTCTATTTTTCTATAATTATAGTATTAATCTTCTATACTATATTTTTATATTTTACTTTTTATTATTTAATCTATACTAGAAGCATGCTATCCCTAAGTATTTATCATTATAATAAAATAGGCCTAGTATCTAGGGCCTAAAGATTACTAATATAAAATATAGTAACGTAATTTACCACCGAGCTGCGCGGTCCTACGCAACAAAACAGTCTGCTACGGCCAACGTTATTTGGAAGGTTTTTTCTCAACAGGATGAATAAATTTTCGCCTGTAATTATCTACTAGGGCATTTATGTCTATTATGCCCTACTTGATTGCAATTACTACAAGTTGGTGGCCTGTGTGGTGCTCTTGTCTGATTCTTCAAGATTTCCTCCTGCTCATAAACTTTCTGCTGCCCTTCTTCTCCTGTTAAGGTCCCTCCTTTTTGGATGAAGCTTTGAGGTACTGCTTGCTTTGCTTTTTGATATTTATTGCCTTCCTGAAGCTGGTGAAGCTCCTGTTGTACTAGAAGAGCATTCTGGATTGTGATCTCTGCACTTTTGATAATCTTATCCATGGCCTGTTGAATCACAGTTGGAGAGATAGATGGCTTGCTTTGAAGACATTGAATCCGCTTCTTCTGCTGCTCTAGTTGATGTAGATTTGCAGGAGTCTTCCTGATCCTAAAAGATTGACTGCTGTGTGCTGTAGATGGTGATGTTGGTGTTTTGAGATGAGGAAGCTTTGAAAGGACTCTCTCTGGCTGTAGTGGAATAAGCCCGGTTGCTGTAAAGCCACTTTGAATATTTGACGATGAGAAGGCTTGAAGATGAACTGAAGGATAGATAGATAAGAAGTCTGTCTTCTTAATAGCATGGATCCCTTTCAGCATCATCCCTGCAGTCTTCTGGCCATAGAAGTGCTTTAATGGTGAGAAGCAGCTTACATCAAGTGGTTGTAGAATATGTGAGGAGTGTGGAGGTAGATAAAGAGGAATAATCCTCTTCTCTACACAAAACTTATCAAACTCTGCAGTAGCATGGCTACTGTGTCCATCCATAATCAAGAGGCGATATCGCCCAAGAGTACGTGGAGCTGTAGTGGGCTCAAAGTAGTTCTGTAGCTAGTCAAGGCCTAGGTTATCATTGGTCCATCCATTCTTGCTCAAACAGATCTGGTAGTCTTTTGGTATATTAGTATACCATTGTGATTGATGATTCTCTGCAGTAAGGATGATCTGTGGTGACAAGGCCCATCCAGCTGCACTAACTGCAATAATAGCAGTAACCCATTCTCTGTTTCCAGGCTGTACTGCCTTAGCTCTGCTTTCCCTTGTCTCTGATCCGCAGACCACTTTAGCAGTTGATATAATACCCATTTGAAAGCTGGTTTCATCCATGTTATAGATATCTTCAGTGCAGATCCCATACTTTTGGATAGTGGCATGGAATCTTTGAAACCATTCCTGAATAAGCACTGGATCCTCATACTTTGCTCGTTGATAGTCATACTTCCGGGTGTATTTTGAACTTAGTTCTGGATGGCGTTCAATAAATTGTGACACCCAGTGCTTCCCGACATATTGAGGAGGGGATGGGATTCGAGCAGAGAGTAGTAGCTGCGCAAGATAGCGTACAGTTGATATTTGTGGACGCAGACCGCGACGGTCCATATCAAGAATCCATGAAGTAAGTGTTGATTCTTCTGTATCTGATAATTTGCGACCATTAGCAACTGATTCCTTGCGAGAACTGGTGCCATTTAGACGCGTCATCAAAGTTCTTGGAGGGACATCAAATGCTTTAGCTGCAGCAGTTTTGGATGTAAAAAGGCCTTTTTTAAAGGCATTGAGTGCAAGCTGTAGACGATCTTCCTTTGAATTATCTGTCATGAAGCTGTGGTTGGAGATTAATGATAATCTGTATAGTATTGCTGTGGTTGTTAACTTCTTGGTGGGGTCCACGCAGCTCGGTGGTAAATTACGTTATTATTATTATTATTATCCTTCTTATTTTTATAGGTAAGCTAGTTATTAATTACTTTTATTAATAATATATTAGTATAGAGCTCTTTAAGAATAATTATTTTCTAGATATATCTATTATAGTAGTACTAAGTTATCTTTATAATATAACTATCTATTATAATATCTAGTAATTATTATATTTTAATAAAATATTTTTAGCTACTTTTAGATAATCTAGCTTATCTTTCTAATTAGTAAGTAAGTAGTAATTAGTAATAAGTATTATTTATCTAAATAAATTATAGATCTTAAACTATATGTTACGGGCTAGGCCGCAGAGAAACCTATGACTAGGTATGTATAATAAGAACTTGCTAAAGAACTAGAATAGGGTGTCTATGGGCCTAGATAGAAATATCTAATTATATAAACTATAAGTAAGATTATATAACCTAGTAAGCTTATAATTTAGTTAGAGCTAAAAGTTATTAGTGCCTAAGGCAGCTTATAAGTACTAATAGGCTTAAGTATATAGTAGGCCTTGCCTGCTATACTACCCCCCCCCCTCTCTCCCCTGCCTAAGGCATCTCAGCTAGAACTGAAATTAATAGGTGACTATTACCTAAGGTATCTTGGCTAGTATTAAAATTAGTAGGTGACTATTACCTATATATAGTTAACCTAGCTATATCTAAAATTAGTAGACTACTATTCCTAAGTATCTAGTATAGCTATATTAGTAAGATTACTAGCTAGTTCCTATATAAGTTATTAATATCTAACCTATTTAATAAGTAATTCTCTTTACTACCCCCTACTAACCTTCCTAGTATATTTATCTAGCATATATTCTATCTAATATTCTTCTTCTCTATCTATAAGTACTATAGGTGGCTAGTAATTATTATAATATTAGCTTAGGAAGGGATTATTACCTATAAGATATAGTAGTAATATATAGAATATATTATAGATTCCTAATAGTATATCTAGCTAATATATATATAATCTAATAGCCTTAATAACTATAAATTTCTTATACTATATATTAAGCTTCTTACTTAGCTAGTCTATTTAAATATTATATAAGTCTAACTAGACCTTTAAACCTACTATATACCTAGATTTAATAATAATTTATATACTCCTTAGCTCTTTACTATATTATAATTAGTTCTATAATTATTATTTTTAAGACTTCTTATATCTTAGTAATAATTTATTTACCTTACTCTCTTAGGGTCTATACTTTCTTAGTATCTATACTATTATCTAGCTACTTAATCTCTAGTAGTTCTATGTTATATCTATAGTCTAAGAAGAATAGGCTAATATTAGTATTTATAATATTATGACTATTTACTATAAGTTATATTATAAAAAAGAGCTTTACCTAGTTTAACTATAAGTAGTTATAGAAAGTACATAGATATAGCTTAATTATTATATTTATTTATTCTATCTACCTATTAGTCTATAGATAATATACTATAGAAAGCCTTTACTTAATACTAAGTAGCTTATAAAACTATTATTATAGTTTATTAATAAACTATAGTCCTCTATCTAATATAATAGTACTTAGTATACTATAGTAG
>NW_020798587.1:0-5414 GCF_002237265.1 Aspergillus thermomutatus | reverse complement strand
GAAGGGCTCAGGGCTCAGGGCTAGGGTTAGTGGAGGTCTCATACCACCCACCACCACCTTCGGTCCTCTCACCTTCTCCCTTCCCTCTCCACCTTTGTTCTTCTCGTGATAGGACTCAAATAAGAATGGATTACATTCATCCTTTCTATCTGATCTGCCGATCATCACAATTATTATTATATTAAAATTATTATTAAGAATTATCATTATTCTTTAATTAAACTATCTACTTATATAACTAATAATATAAATAAGTAGCTAATATTAGTAGCTATATAACTTTAGTCTTTTAAGGAAATAGGTTATAGTTTTACTAAAGACTTTAATCTAGATATTATTACTTAGCTTATATTTATATTATAATATTAGAACAATCCTAATCTTACTAATATTAAATTTCTAGATAATTAGATATATATTAGAGTAACTCTTAGAGCTATAGTATAATACTTTCTAAAATAGATAGAATTCCTATAGAATAACTAATAATATCTTACCTTCTTATAGAATATTTAAAAAATAATAATTAGATAGTCTAGAAGCCCCTAGAATAATTATAAGGATTTATATTAAGAACTCTTATTCTTTACTATCTATCTTTTATTAAGAAAGAAATATTATTTAATATACTAAAAGAACTAGATAATTAATCTAAATTTATTATATTACTAGAGTTTATTACTTAAATTAGATAACTTAACCTAGATATATTAAGTAACCTTAATATACTATTATTATTATTTATAAACTATAGATCTTAAATAAAGTCCTTAAATAATATAGAAAAACTAGAGTTAGCTTTAGTATTAAACTTATTATCTTTATTAGTAGAATATCTATAAAGTATTTTATTAGAAAATCTACTAATATTAAATTTACTTATAATTATAATAATAGATCCTAATAGAAATACTAACCTTATCTTTATAAAGGCTTAATAAGAGTAGCTTAATATAATAATATAGACTATACTAACTATATTAATTTAGACTTTAGTAAATACTTAGCTAGCTAGTGATAATATAAATAAAGCTATAACTAATACTAGTAATACTAATACTAATAATATTTAATATTATTTAAAGAAAGCTAGCTATTATTTATATTACTAATATTAATACTTCTCTAGACCTTATAGAACTAAGAATCTAGATAATAATAATAATTTAAGTTCTTCTAGTAATAATAGTTAGAGATATAACAATAATAGATAACTATATTATATAATAAGCCTTAACTACTCTAATAGACTAGCTATAAATAGTTTATAGTAACCTACTAATATTAGTTTCTTCTTTCCTAATATACCCTTTATATAGGGTAGAGAAGAAATTATTAAAAAGGATAATAAGATATTCTATTAATTAGTAGTAGTATTTACTAACTAACTAAGGATTATAGAATAATTATAACCTATTATTAAGATTAGTTAAAATCTAGATATATATTTCTAAGGTAAAGGATTAGAATTCTAAGCTTAATAATATTATATAATAAGGACTTATATATAATAAATATTAAGGACTAGTATTTAATCCTTAAGAAATATTTTAAATTACCCCTAAGTTAAGTAAGATAAAGGCTTAATACTACTTATTATACTATAGCTAATATACTAGCTAAATAACCCTCTTCCTTATATATTATATTAATTATATCCCTTATAAAGTAATATAGAGAGGATAAATCTAAATTTCTATTAGTATTTAGAGTATAGTAAAACCTTAATATTAATATTATTAAGAGAATATATTAATAAGATAAATAAGATAGTATAATTATAGGGTTTATAATAATTCTTAATAAGAAGTAAATAAACTAGTTTAATATTAGTATAACCTATATCTTATTAGTTCCCTATATAAATAGTAGCTTAGAATACTCTATATAAAAATTTTTAAGGGTATTACCCCTAAGCTATATAGTCCTATATTCCTAGAATCCTATATAGTAGATATAATTATTAAGAACCCTTTTCCCTATCTTCTTAGTCTATCTAGTCTATCTGACTATATAGATATACCTATAGCCTAAGATAAATTACTATAGTAATTCTAGATAGACTTACTAAACCCCTTACTAGGATACTTATTAATTCTAAGATTAAAAGGCTAATAATATATAGTAGATGACTATTCTTCTATCTATATCTAGATATAATTCTAATAATAATTAGACTAATATAAATTACTAGGTTAATTAATGCTTACCTTACTATCCTTATAGTAGATTTATCCTATAAAATATCTTATAGAATTAAGCTTATACATACTATATAGAAGAATATAAGAATAATAAACCTTACAAGATAACTAAGTATATTAAATACTAGAATAGTAATAACAAGCTTATCTATATTAAGGATAAATAGTAATATAATAAATATCCTTCTAAAAATTAATATAATAAATAGTATGATAATAATAATAAAGGAGTATACTTTACTAGACTAATTTAATACTATAATCATAAATAGGAATTCATATCTAGTAATACCTTATATAGCTATATCCTAGATTATACTAAAGTAGATGCTTTCTATATAGATATTAATAGTCTACTAGTACTAAAGGTAAAATCTAATAATATAACTCTATATAATAATATAAGCTTCTACTTATAGTAGTATACTATAATAAAGGCTTACCTTAACTTAGTTAAACTAGTTATAACTATATATCTTAATTTAGGTTATATAATAATAATTATAGATAAAGAATTCTTACTTAAGTATCTACTAGATATATAGATTTAATAGTATTTAGTATCTATACCTATATATAGTATTACTAATAGCTTTATTAGTATATAGTTTATTAGTCTTTCTATTCTTTTACCTACTAAGAGGGGCATATATAGGTATATACTAGAAATTCTAATTAAGGCTTATTTTATAAGTAGCCTTAAGGCTAACTTACTTATTAGAGTAGATATACTTAGAAAGTGTAGCTTTATTATTAATTTTACTAGATATAAAGTTATAGTTGTCTCATATAAAAATTCTAAATTATAATTTATAATATTACATAAGCCTAATTAGATAGAACTAAGGCTAGTCTATATCTAGAAAAAAGTTATAATACTACTATATATTATAATAAAGATTACTATTAAATAAGCTAGTAGGCTAATAAATAACTAAGATTATATATTTAAATCCTACTAATACTAGTAAGTTACCTTATTTACCTAAATATAAGAGGCTAACTTTTCTTATATTATAGTAGTTAACTAGACTAATTAACTAGTTATACTATATTATTATAAATAACTTAGAATACTATCTAAATTTAAAGTAATAAGTATCTATTATATTAATACCTTATATACTTATAATCCAGCTATTATACTATTAGAAGACTCTACTAAAGTTTTATAAATCTATACTAATAGTTTAATAATTATAAAGCTAGATAATAGTATATATATATATATAGTACTACCTAAGTAGTTAATAAACTTATAGATATCCTTATCGTATATCTAATAGTATAGATAAATACTAAAATTATTAAAATACCTAAGGAATTATAGATATATATTTATTTTAAATCTAGCTAGAAAAGCTATATTAAGAAGACTACTAAGCTCTATAATATAGGTCCTAAATATAGATAAGTTATTAATAAGATATTTAATAAATTATATAATCTAGGGAGAATAGATTTTTTAATAAATATTATAATATTAGGTATATCTATCTATATCTTAGATACTATACTACTATAAGCTACTCTAGAGTTACTAAAGTTTATTAAGCTATCTTTCTTACTATTTTCTACTTTTATTATTAATTATATGATTAATACTAGTGAAATAAAGAGTAGAGCTATTATTAACTTTTAGGAAATTAATATTATAATTATTCTAGATATTTATCTAGTCCTATCTTAAGGTAAAATAATAGCTAAGTTAGTAGGATATCCCTATATTATAATTATAGATATAATAGCTATATTCTACTAGTAGCTAGTATATCTAGATTTATAGTAGTTTACTAGTATTATTATATACTATAGGTAAGAATACTTTTATATATATTTAATAGGCTTTATAACTAATATATCTTATATTTAGAGATAAATAGACTTAATTTTTAAGTCTATATAATATTTTTTATAAATATATATTAATAATTTTATTATCTATAGTACTATATTTAAGGACTATAAGTAATATCTATAGGAATTCCTTAGAAAGTATACTACGATATATATTATACTAAGCCTAGGTAAAATCTATATTACTTTTCTATTAATATAAGTCTTAAGATAGAATAATTCCTCTCCTAGTATAATAGTAGCTAAAGATAAGCTAGCTATAATTACTAAACTAAAGTTCTTATTAATTTCAGCTAATCTTAATATATATATTAGGCTAACTAGCTAGTTATAAAATTATATACTTTATTTTTTAATAATTATATAATCTCTATAAAACTAAAAGATATAGCTTCTAAGTTATAGTTCTATAAACGATAAAGTAAGAAAATTCTATATAAAAAGAATATTACTAGATAATATAACTAATAAAGAGTATAAATTATTTAACTACTTATAAAGCTAGCTAAAAGATACTATAATACTAGTAAACTAAAATCTAGAATAGCTATTATATAGAGATGTTAACTTTTTAAAATAATATAGATATAGTATAATAGTATTTTATATCTATATAGATATTCTAATAGATTTAATATATATATTAGATTAGGACTGCTTAAAAGCACCTATATAAGATACTATTTTACTAATTATATTCCTAAGTTAAGCTTTAACTAAAGTAGAAATAAATTACTAGCCTATTAAATTATAAGTATCTGGTCTTATATAGATGCTTTAAAAGGTAAGATATATAATTAAGGCTTATAAGATAAGTATCTATATCTATATAATTAATATTATAAAGTAGATAAGTCTCTTAACCTCCTTAATAAATAAATTAAACCTCTGCTTAGTCTAAGCCTTATAATATATTTAATTATTTCTAAAGCTTGTATTATTCTATAAACCTAGTAAAACTTATATTATCCCAGATATGCTGTTCTATCTGCCTTTATTTATAAAGGATAAACTAGAACCTATAATATTAGATACTAATCTACTTAATATCTTATTTGGCCATGCCTTATATAGTAATAATAACCTAAAATTATTAATTATTAATATTATCTTATTAGAAGATTTTAAGTAGAAAGTAATTACTAGATATTTAATAGACTAAAGATAGTCTTATATAATTTAAGCTATTAACTAGAATACTACCTCTAATATTCTAGTTAAGTTACTATATAAAATATATAATAGCCTACTCTATATAATAGATAGATCCCTTTATATACTATATATACTACTATATAAAATATTATCTGTCTCTTATAAACATTGTACGCTGCCGACTATGTTACGATTGTT
>NW_020798586.1:0-5421 GCF_002237265.1 Aspergillus thermomutatus | reverse complement strand
CTATAATACTAGAATACTCTAAGTAGAATATTTAGAAATAAGCTAGTACTCTACTTAATATACTTAATAATAAAGATTAGGGAATTCCAAGATTTATTATTTTAGATAGGGACCCTAAGTTTATCTTAGAAGTCTAGAAAATATTTATTAAATTACTAGATATTAACTAATACTATTCTATAGTATATTATACTTAAATAAATAGATAGAGTAAATATATAAATTAAACTATTAAAGTTTACCTTTAATATATAATTATCTTACTAAATAAGACAATAAACTAGCTATTAGCTTTACTAGCTATATAGAGGGTCTTTAATTATAGATATCATATTAAGTATGTAATATTAGGCCTTATCTTTATAGCTAGCTAGTTTAGTTAACTAACTTATTACTGGAAATCATGACCATCTTTATAGGAAGGTTCTTCTTTCTCTTCTTTTCTAGTAGGTTTCTAGCTAGGCTGTATTTGGATGTTATTTCCAGAATATCTCTGCATTCCCACCTCTGCTAAAATCTTATCTACATAGGCATTCTAGGAAATAGTGATTATTCTTCTCTCTTAGTCCCTTATAATTTTATACCCTAGGAAATAAGAAGGTTTATCTAACTCCTTAATAAGAAACAGGCCACCAAGCTATATCTTAATTATTTAGATACCATCCTTTATTACAGAAGTAAGGAGGGTATTATTAATATAAATTAATAGGAACTTATTATCTCTATACTAGTAGATACAGGGGCCCTTAACTAGCTGTTTATAGCCTATGCTAGTAATACTATTATTAAACCTTTTATTCTATAAGAATGCAGATTACTTTAACCTATATAGGGCCTTAAGAACCCTATAAACTTTGCCTTTCTGCTTAAAACTAGTTAGTTATCTTACATAAATTATATACTTCTTAAGATATGCATACAGGTAAGCTATCACTATATCTACTTATTTAGCTTCTAGGTTTTTAATAGTGATTAGGGTCAGAAGCAGCTTAATCATAACTTCTATAGTAACTAGTCTATAGACTATATTATAGTCTAGACTAGGGCACTAGTAGTTACTATAGACTACCTATCTAGCCTAGAAATCTATAACATAGTTATCTATATTAAGTTTAAGGTCATATACCTATTTTCTAGGGAGTATTAGTAAATCATCTTTTAGATAGTGCATTAGTTTATAGACTTTATAATCTTAAAGCTTCTATATTTATACTTTTATAGCAGATTCCTAGTGTAGTTTAAATAGACTTTTAATCACTTCCCTATATAGGCATGGAATGGCGACATTATATATATATAAACTATATGAAATAGTGATATATCTAAAACTAATAATGTTATTATTATCATCTGATATTAAGAAAAATGCATATCTAATTACATTAAGAACATCTTTAATAGCACCCCCTAAGATACCTTACTTACTCTTAGCTTGTTTATTTAATTCATCTAATAATCTGCATGGTGCTTAACCTTTATTTAAGTACTCTAATACTCTGGAAGGTGATCTAGAAGTATAAGATTAGGAATAGGTTATTAGAGGTCTAACTAATACTAATACAGATCTCTCTATCTTTAGTGCTAGTAGTGGTTCTTCTTGGTTAGATGTATTAAAGGGATCTTAATATTTAATTCACTTCTGCAGGGTCTGTATGTCTTATATAATTAGATTAGGAGATTTAATAGATTTATAGATGTAATCATGTTCTATATATTAGAAATTATCTTTTAGGTTCTTCTAACCTTCATCTAAACATTATATACCTTCTTGTAATGTTACTAAGTGTTTAGTACATATATTAGGTGCCTTTATAGTAGTCTAGGCAGTAGATAGTCTATCTACCCTAATAACACTATTACTTAGCTCTCTCTAGCATAGGGCAAGTCTTACTAGTGGTTTAATTAGGTCTTTTAGTTTATTATTAATAAAATGGACCTTCTTCCTTGCTTACTTGATTTATATATAATTCTATAGTATTTCTTATATAGTAGGACAACAAGGTCATTCTTCTAGTCTCCTCTGTAGTGGAATTAAGGTTAGTTTACTTACTTCTTTTCATATATCTAGCACTATATTTACTTAGACTTATATATCTTATTAGGTATCTAGTGTAATACTTACTTAGGCTTATATATCTTACTTGCTTAGCTAAGGGTCTGGGGTAATTATCTAGATTCTTCCTTAAATAGGTGACTCTGGGATTATAATTAGTTAATTTAATTACTAGATAAGTAACTGGGGTGTTTAATTAGGTTATCTAGGTTATATGAATCTAACTGTTTCTCCTAGCTCTAAGGTCATATCTATACTAGATAGTAGTTCTAGATTAGTAGGACCCTTTAGATCTTATATAGACATCACTGCTCTAGTTTTAAAATCATTATCTTTATATCTATCTTTAAACATCACATTATGTGAATATATAACCTGGTTTATTTCTAGTACCTAACTAAGGTAAACATAATCATTATCTCCCTTATAGCTAATTAACTAGGCCTTATATACTTATAGAGCTATCTTGCAAGCCTGTACCTAATTTTCCTTATAAATATATATATATATATCAGAATTCTAAATAGGTGGAGATGGTCTAATAGTAGGTATAGGTTGCTAATGCCTAGACCCTTTCTCCAGCATGTAATTAGTGTATTATCTTTACCCTCTGATATAAGCTGATTATTGATATAGATAGCTATTTTCATGGTGTAGGGCCAGAGCCTCTCTAGGAGGTTTATATTAATTAATATTACTTATACTATGCTATTAGTATAGCTTCTATAAATCTCTATAATACTATTTATCTCTAATAAGCCTAGGGGGGTTATAATCACTGCTATACCCTTCCCCTTCACCTAGGTATGGATCTTATTAAATTTAGTACCACTATCTATATGCTAGAATAGTATATAAATCAGAAGATAGTGTTCTTTATTCTATTTAATTAAGTAATCTAATGGTTTGTTCTCCTTGCTTTTATACTATTTAATCTATTAGAATCTAGAATTATTATCTATGCTAATAAGATAGTAATAATATCTATAGATGCCCTATAGCTTCACTAGCTGCAGATTAACATGCTAGAGAATGCCTAGAGCCTTTACTTAGTTTATTAGCTTATGCAATATCTTTTTCTTTACCTTAGTAAGATGATATACCTTATAGTAGAATTTATTAGAACTAACCATAATGTCACTATTAAGATTACCTTTCTTAATTATTATATCTAGCTTAGAATAACCACAGTGGCCTAACTAATAATGGATTTCTAACAGGCTTAACACTGCAGCTATAAGGTCTATCTTTTCTAGGACCTATAGCACTAGTATACCTAATTCTATTAATATATAACTAAAGGTTAATCTATCTTTATATTCTAAGATGTTTATCTAAGAGTTATAATAGTAACCTAGCTTTATAAGCTGATTAGTTAAGATTAAGGTCATTGTTATATTTAAATGAAATTTATAAGGTATTATCAGCTTATGGATAGTATCTCCTACCCTGTAGTAAAGAATCAACTAGCCTATACTATCTATAATTAATATCTTCCATTCTGCTATTTCAATCAGTAACCCTTCTTACCTTCTCTGTATGGTTAATAATTAATTATGTTTGCACTGTTCGCGCAGATTATATAGTTTATACCTGAATCTAGTACATAACAGTGATCTGATTTAGTAAGGTCTGGATCTTTAGATCTAGTATTATTAATAGCTACACCTATAAGATTAAGAACTATGTTAATATAATCTATAGGAAGTTGGGAAGCTAGATAGCTATATTTATCTGGTTTATCTGTCTAGAGGTATTCATATTTTATTTATGAGGTTTCTAACACTATATCTCTGGGCTTGGTGACTACTAAGCAGGTTTCTTATCTATTAAGTAGTAGTAAGTAGGTGGTCTATAGCTAGGTAGGTGGCAGAAAGCACAGTATCTATTTTTATCATATATATCTTATTATTTTTATTCACTAATATATTCCACAGCCTTCTTACCTAGTGGAGGGGCCATCTTCCTAGATGCCTGCCATACTGATATGCTTATTATTTGATTTGATTATATTTAATTTAATTAATTATAATTAGTTAAATTGGAATTTGATCTTATCTAGTTTAATTAGTTTTACTTTAAGGTTTAAGAGCTGGTATTAGGTTTGCCTTTTATACTAAAAGCAGCTTTATACTTATTCCCTTTATTAATTACTAGCATATAGTATCTATGGAAGTCCTTTTCTTTTATCTTAGTAGGTAAATCTTTAGTAAATATGCATTCTATGGCATTACACTATGATAGTAGCTTACTAGTTAGCTCCTTTATTAAGAGAAGTATTACTATATACAGGGTAATTAAGGTTTTTAATTATTTATATGTACTTACACAGTCCCTAAAGATATAGATATATTATGTGATAGTTATAAAGTTAGATCTCTTTATAAAAATAGTTATAGTGAAATTAGATCAGGCCTCTGTGTGCCTATGACCTAGTATGATATTCT
Organism: Aspergillus thermomutatus; assembly: GCF_002237265.1. Taxonomy (NCBI): domain Eukaryota; kingdom Fungi; phylum Ascomycota; class Eurotiomycetes; order Eurotiales; family Aspergillaceae; genus Aspergillus; species Aspergillus thermomutatus. Next base: position 921 of record NW_020798586.1, on the reverse strand, counting down.
TAATTATTTCCTATATATCATCTATAAAACTAATTAGTTAGATCTATTATAACACAAAGTATATTAATAATATTATTACTAACCTATCTAATTAACTAATTCCTTAGTAGCTTTAATATTATATACTATATCTTATATTTCTTATAATTCTCTGCTAGTCTTAGTATTAATTTCTTACTTAATTCCTTTAATCTATATATATCTAGGGTTGCCTTAATTAGGTATATCCATACATCGTAAGCTTTATGGCTTTTTAACTTCTTATTAACAGGGCCTAGTACAACATTAACTAAAGAATCCTTTAATTATGCCACCTAGGTGGTATCTATGGTGTTAGCACCTCTTAGGGTTTAGGTTTCTCTTATATCTATTTGTTAAATTATTTCTTTATCTTACATATAGCTTCTGGGTAAGAGGAGAGGGTTTAATAGTTTATTTCCCTTAGACATAAAAAATAATGTAAAACCATGTAAAACAGGTGTAAATTACTAGAAAAATAGGGGAAAATAGAAAATTAGGATATCTTATGTAAAAGAGAATGAAATTTTATAAAGGAGAGTCTAAAGAGGGCTTATAACCTCTTGAGGGATGCAGAGAATGAATGTAATGATATTGCTACCTAGCTATCAAGAGAGAGAGAAGGAGGGTGGTGCTAGGCGAACCCTAGCATCCAGCCCTATGGATCAACATAGGGCCGTCTGACCTCTGGCGGAGCCTCCAAGAATACTTATTAATTCTAAGATTAAAAGGCTAATAATATATAGTAGATAACTATTTTTTTATCTATATCTAGGCAGAATTCTAATAATAATTAGACTAATATAAATTACTAGGTTAATTAATACTTATCTTACTATCCTTATAGTAGATTTACCATATAAAATGCTTTATAGAATCAGGCTTATATATATTATATAGAAG
>NW_020798585.1:0-5427 GCF_002237265.1 Aspergillus thermomutatus | reverse complement strand
ATATAGACCCTAGTTTATAAGTTATTTAATAATATTAGATAAGTTATTATTTAGTATAAAGATAGAGATAGTATTATATAAAATATTATCCCTAAATAGATAAAAAAAATAAAAGAAGCTATTACTATCCTTAAACTCTATCTAAAGAGAAAAATTATTATTATTAAGGATAATAATAACTTACTTTTAATTAAATTTAATAAGAAAGAACTATTACTATAAAATAATATCTCTTTATCTACTAAGCTACAGCAGGCTTGTCATCGATTAATCGATAAGGCGCCGATAAATAATCATTATCGATGAGTGATAACGATAAATTATCAATGATTCATTGATAATTTCTTGGCATTACAGTCACAGACTTCGATCACAACAAAATTTAATTAAACTAGTATCTCTCCTCTGTAATCCCACTCTTTTGCTAGTTTTTTAAACATTCTATCCTCTCAATGTTTTCAGCTGATAGTTGAGCCCTTTCCCATGAGATTATATGACGGGCTCCTGAGAAAACTTTTTCTGGTTCATCACTCATTGCTAGAATTAATAAGTAATCCTAACACCACCATGTGAGAGCACTTATGCGAATCTCATATGGTGACTTAGAATTATAATCTTTGTATTCATCTTAGCTTGCTGGCTGAGCAAACTTACCTAGGTCTTAAGCAATTCAATTAAAATCATCGAGATCTTAAGTATTCTGTTCATATGATTGCATAACGATATAATTAGGAGCCTTTTCCTGATACTCCTCCCAAAGCTTTTTAACCTTCTGTAGTGCAGGCTTTTGCCAGCTCTTTCTCTAGTTTGCTTAAATATACTTTATTTAATAAGCAGGATGAAGAATGAGCGCTGCAGCATAGAGGGGTGATTCATCTGACTTGCTGTAGTATTTATCAAAGATATCACACCCAAATTCAACCTGCTATAAATCAGAAGAACTCATCATATACTTCAGAATAGTAATTACTAGCACTTACAAGGGCTTTCTCAAAGTGCTTAATAATGATATCCATCATAAAAAGCACATTATCAATTATTGCTTGATCTCCTTGGGTTTTCAGAGTTACTTAATCAAAGAGACTCAGGAATTTGCTGGTTCTATGGAGCCTCTCCCAATCTATTAGGGACAGATACTCTGTCTTAAGCACGGCAAAGTGTAAACTAAAGCGCTACATAAAGCATATGATACCAGCTATTCCACCTTATTTGATTATTAAGTGGAATCAACCTCCCTGCAAGATCTTTGAACTCTTTTATTTAGCCAGCTGAACCATGAATGTGTCATAATATTATGGAGCTTTCCCAGTGGCCCTATTTTATGAAAAGCGGCCTGTCTCTGTCCTTTATCTTCTATGACTTCTGTCTCATCCTATAAACTCAGTTATTTAATTTTAAGCACATTTTGAAATAGAAATGCTTACATAGCCAAGTTAATAACATGGCTAATACAGAAGATGCGGCAATATGTAGGGTCCCATTAGATTCCTTCTTCTTCCTTAAGATAATTTGCCACTATGTAACAAAGCTTATTATTTATAGTGTGATTATCACAAATAATTAACCTAACTTTTTGCTGGATACCATAATCTTTCAGGACTGGAAGAAGAGTAGTAAACTACTCATTTCCACTGTGGTTTCCCACAGTCCGAAGAGCAAGGAGGCCCTTACAGAGCCTTTCTTAACTCTGCTTAATAAAATGAGCACAGATTCCAAGAAAGAGAATCCGATTTGGTGAGGTCTAGATATCAAGTGAAAGATGAATGCTTAATGATGCTAACTGGAGTTTTTTCTGTACAATATCCTTTTAAGCTTGCTATAATTGTTTAATCTTCTTAGGGACTGAGGCATGTGCTGTGATAATATAGTCCTCTGATTCTGGATTCAGTACTCAACAAAGAGCATGGAATTCAGGCCATTCAATAAGGGAAAATGGAATATTTTGGGTAACAATTAATGAGACTAACGCCTTATCAATAACATCCTGGTCCAAAATTCTTTGAAAAACCTTTGTATTAATGTTTTGTGTTTAACCTAAGGACTCTGCTTTAATATAAAGCTGCTGAAGTTGGTGGACTATAGTTTGTTGAAGTGCGCTTGGAACAGATTAGATAGAGATCTGATATTTTGATTTAAGATGATTTTGCATATTTGTAGTGACTAAAGTACTATATAGTGAATCTGTATAATGGACATAGTACTTAATTAGAGCTTTTTTATGAAACTTTACTTCATCATCACGCGCTGGTTGAGTATGGGCCCATGTCATCGAGCCCGTTGGAGTTTTCCCCCTATTTAAGTCTGATCTAGACTTAGTTTTAATGGAATTAAGTGTGGGTACATAGAATAGACTGGATGAATCTGCATCAGAATCTATATTTTGAATAGGATGATTACAATTTATTAGAATTAGAAAAGAGCGGTATGAACATGAAGCTTCTCAAGATAGTCTAGAGGCGGTAAGTGGGCGGTGAGGATTCTGCCAATCATCGATGATTAATCGATCAATAATCGTTATCGTCGATAATGATTATTATCAATAGTTATCAATAGGCAACTTATCAATGACAAGCCTGAGCTACAGTAGTTTATTAACTAGATAATAGAATAATATAATTTATAGTTAAAAATTAATAAATACCTAAAAACTAATAAGGTAAAAATATATATAGAATAATATATAATTAGATTAACTAAAGACCTCTAAGGACTAGAGTAGCCTAATAGTTCTATAAAACTAAATATAAACCCTTCTAAGATAAAGATAGGTAATAAAGACCTTAATAAATTCCTCTAGGAAAAACCTATAATAAAGCTATATAATATTATTAAGAAAATTAATTATTTTAATTATAATACTCTATATATAGTGCTAGCCTATAAACTATTATACTAGATTAAGGACTAGTACTTTTATTAGGAAGAATAGGATTATTAAAGCCTTACTAAAAAAGATCTTAAAAGATAGAAGATAAGCTATACTCTTTAGAATACTCTTAAAGAGTTTATTAGTTCTCTTATAAAATAAGTCCCTATATTATCTTATTTCTTATATACTTAATAAAATAGAAAAATCTTTATTCTATACTTTTTATATTACTACTTATACTTCTTCTATAACTTTAAAATAGTATTTTTTTTATCTTATATATCTTATTTTTAGCTACTACCTAATATTCCTTAGTCTTCACTAAGACTACCTTTCCTACTTATCTTAATTACTATAATTGAATTACTTAATTTAAATACTATTATTTCTAAAATAATAAAGGTTACTTTATTAATATCTACTATAATACTTTTACTACTACCCCTATAATAGCTAAAAACTATTTTTACTAGCTTATTTTTCCTTTTTATAGTTATTCTATATTATATTTTCCTTTTCCCTTTTCTCCTTTTTTATTTATCCCCTAGGTTTTATATCAGCCTCTAGCTTCTCTATAGGGGAGGATATATTATGCCCTATAGCTATTACTTATACTACTATTATATATAGTTTTACTAACTAGGATGACCTAAGCATCCCTATATCTACTAAGATAATAGTATAAATAATAATCTAGCTTCTTACTATACTATATACAGACCTCTATCTTTATAGACTATAATACTTACTTAATATATATTATATAGTAAATTACTAGTAACCTTCTATTATTGGGTCTTTATTTTAGTAAGGGAATTATATCTCTAGTTCTAAATATATAATAGTAGAAACAGGAGAATTTAAATAGCTTAATAAAAACTAAGTAGTTTATTCTAATTATATAAATAAATATATATTTCTTAGTAAACCTATAACCTATCTAAATCTAATAGTTATACTAGTATCTTATAGCCTAGTTAATAACTCCTTATCTTTTAGAAACCCTCTAAATAGGATACCTCTAGCTTACTTATAGTTTAAACTACTTTTATTATAGATTACTAGATATAATTACTTAATAGTATATTAACTAATAAAATAAACTTATAGACCCTATAATATTAATATTTAATACCTAGATATTATATATGCTAGATGCACCTATACTAATAAATAAGAAGTAATCTCTAGAGATATAATACCCTTATTAACTAAGGGTCTATTTAGTAATACTCCTATAGTACTAAGCCTTATTAATAAATCTAGTAATATAGAAATAAATATAGTTAATCTAATATTACATAGTAAAAGAACCTAATAAGTAACTAAGATAATAAGATCCTACTACTACCTAATAATAACTAATTAATAATAATATATAATAAGATAGCCCTTATCTGTATTATTTAAGACCTATAAGCGCCTAATATCTTATAATATAAGGATAATTATAAGAGCCTTAAACTAGCTAATCTAGCTATCTAGGATAGTAAGAGAATTAACTAATATTAATACTAAACTAAAGATATTTCTCTAAGATCTTATTAATTACTTTATAGTAAAGTATTAGACCTTTACTAATAATATATAAAACATCTTATATACTACCTTAAGGCTAGGAATATATATTAAAATAGCCTAAAGAGACTAATATCTTAATATAATAAAAATTAATTATAATAAATTTAAAGCCTTTCTATAAAAATATATTAAGCTATATAAAGATTAATAATCTTATAAAATATTATTTTTTTTTATCTAAACTTAGAATAATTCTAAGTCTAAATTATTATTAAAAAATAAAACTAGAGCTAAGAGCAGAGGTTTAATATATATCTAGTTATAACTAGTTACTAAATTATCTTAAATAGCTTATAGTATAGTATAAAAAGATCTAGTAACTAGAAAAATAAGAAGATAATAAGTAAATAGCCTTAGGGGATTCTAACTATTATTCTTTATATTAAGATAGAATAAGTATCTTAAAGAAATAAAGATAATATAATAATAACTTAATAGTAAACTATTAGAGTCCTAATTATAGTAATAAGGAATTAGAGATATATTTGAAAAGAAACTAAATATTTATTAAAAAGTACTAGCTAATAAAGAATAGCTTATAAAAAAAGAATATTACTTTATTTATAAGGAGAAAAATTATCTTATAAATATCTATAAAAAAAGACTAAAAGAGAGATTAAGCCCTTAAGAAAACTTTATTTATATAATAGAAATTTAAGCTCTAGGAATTTAGTATTATAGAGTATACTAAAGGCCTAATAATACTATCTATATAAGTTAATATTAAGATTAAGATTAATAGAAAGATAATATATACTAAAATATTTATAGATTCTAGGGCTAGACCTAACTATATCTTATATGTCACAGACATACCATAATATACCTGGTATTACATGCAGTCAAGGTTGCTTATTAACCTTTAATAGTTAGTAAGATAGAATTAATAACTATCTTCCCCTAAGTATATTATCCTATATATAGTATATACTACTATTTAGTAGTATATCCCTGGCTTTCTAGGAACTAATTTAGGA
>NW_020798584.1:0-5637 GCF_002237265.1 Aspergillus thermomutatus | reverse complement strand
AGAGAAACTCGCCAACGAAGCAGACAAGGTCCTATTCGCCACGACCTATCTGACCGGAGCAGCATTTGAGTGGTTCGAACCCTTTGTCAGGGACTACCAGGAACACAGTGAAAAGCTGCGAGACGATGAGACCAAGGCCATATTCGCTAGTTATGCCGAATTCAAGAAACGATTGGAAAGAACCTTTGGAGACATCGACAAGGAAAGAAATGCTGAACGACAGCTATGGCGACTCAGACAAACGGGATCTGTGGGAGAATATGCGTCAAAATTCCAACAGATCATATCCCACCTGAATTGGGACGAAGACATGAATATTGCACGATTTGAAGAAGGATTGAAGCCAGAAGTCCAGGAAAAACTGATCTGGATGGAACGACCTGACACCCTCAGCAAGATGATTGAACAAGCAGTCAAGATTGACAATAAGCTATATGACTTCAACATGCGCAAGAAGGAACAAAATAATTGGAATAGTTTTAGCAACAGACGCATAACAAGTTATTGAGCGAACGATAGGAGGCCAGCTCAACCAAGGAGCCAAGGATATGCAGATCCTTATGGGCCATAACCTATGGAGTTAGATGCAACTCAACAATCAACACTTTCCAACGAGGAAAGAGAACGGCAATGAAAAGAATGACTATGTTTCCGTTACGGGAAACCAGGACATATGTCAAAGGACTGCAAACAGCAACCCAGGAAGGGTAAGAACGAGAAGCAGTTACGAGCAACGAAAGAGCTCAGTGCCACGACAGACAGAGGAGGTTATGATACCACCGGAACTATCAAACCACGCAAGAGAACCAACGAGTTGAGCGCGGTAAGAAGCAACGAACGGCTCAGGAAGCTGTACAAGGAATATACCAGCTTGAGTGACAAAGAAATCGAACAAGAGCTTAAGGCAGAAAGCTCTGCGGATACCAAATATCCAGAAATTGATTGGTGTGCAGTGGAAGCGAAGGAACTCACAGCAACCAATTCAGACCAGGAAAATGCCGTTTGGACGGATGGGTCCAACCAAGCCAGGGCTTGGGAAGCGCCATCACCGATTGAGCCAGCTCAAGTGGATTATCCCGCAATAGACTATACCGCTATTGATCCTCTTGACGAAGAGTATGGAACTCAGTGGGAGGGCCCTGATCCTAGCAGGGAGAGACCCCATGAGATACCAGAGATACCCTGAGACGATTCCCCACAAAATGATGAAGAAGCGGACCAGAGAGTCGCGTAAATTCTGGCAGAAATACAGCAACGACAGGAGGCAGACAGGTTAAATCAGGCCATCCTGGAAAAGATCGAACAAGGAGTGCACGGATGTGTACATTGGAGCCTTGACTATTGGCATCAAAAGGCTGAGAAATGGGAGGAACACGTGATCAAGTGTGGTCAACACCCCATTTACTGTCCACAGTGCGGACGACGAAACATCAACTACCATGAAGCTTTGAAGAAAGTATCAAGCAAAAAGCCAACAGGATCTTTTCATCACCCATGTGACTATGATTAGTGTATTTGTCAACACTACTAAGGACACAGGAAACATCAACAGGTACCTTGGTTGGTGTGCTACAGCCGAGACTGTAATGCACACTATGATAATAAATATATTGCCAATTATTGGCCGGAACCACCACGGATTGTGCAGGAGAATGGGAATACTTGTCCATGCTAGAGACCAAACTACTCTTGCATTGGATACAGACAACATCCACACCACTGGATGATGCATTGGACATCATGCTGGGAGGACTAGTGCACAACACACTACGCTGTAAAAGTGGATGGAGGACACTTTCCAGATAAGCTGCGACGCATGAAGGAACCATGCTGGGAAAGAAAGTACCTCGCGGCATCCACTCAACACGGACAATACTTGAAACTAGTGGCATATATCCTCAACCAACGAGCAGAAGTAATGGTTGACTCAGGAGCCACTGGGAACTACATGCATCCTTGCTTCAAGGACTAGTTGAAGATCTTAGGGATCAGAAAGGCACAGCCAGAGCCTATTTCAGGTCTGAATGGAGAGAACCTAGGAACTCACCTATTGACAGACGAGTCGGGACCTATGACTATGGTTGTAATGGGACATGTCGAACGACTAAACTTTGATATCATCCCATTGGGCAGGTATGACGTGGTGTTAGGGATTCCATGGCTCAGGAATCATAACCTAAGGATTGATTGGAAGGCAGGAAGCCTCTAATTTGCAAATTGCAATTGCCCACGACAGGACTAAGTCTAAGGGAAGACCGGGACCTTACGGCACGCTCAACCAAAAAGAAATGGTGAGTTGGATGCTAAGTAGTTTAGGGGTAAACCAAACACGGATGAGCAGTAAGAGACTACTATTATAATAACAGTTCTGGCGGCAGTAGCACCGTTACAGCGATAACTGTTAGTTGAACAGATGGGATGGGCACCCACGGATGACAATGAATACGTCACAACATTGTTTCCAGAGGAAGTACCCAAGAGTTCTGCGGATGAGGGACATCTCTCTGAGGGATTGCGAGAGTTAGCGGCAACCTCTATGGATCAGATCTTATTGCCAGAAGAGCATGAGCAGCATAGGGAACTGTTTGAATAACCAACACAGTATGCCTTACCAGCACATGGAAAGCATGATCACCAGATTCCCATACAAGAAGGGAAGTCACCAGCATGCAAGAAGTTGTATTAGATGTCAGAAAAAGAATTAATGACACTAAAAGAATACATTGATGAACAACTATGATTGGGAAAGATACGACCATCAACCTCACCAGCAGGTCATGGTGTACTCTTTGTACCCAAAAAGGATGGAAGTCTACGACTCTGTGTGGACTATTGACCACTGAATGCAATTATGATTAAAGATTATTACCCACTTCTGTTAATCCATGAGATCCAAGATCAAATTCAAGGAGCTAAATAGTTCATGAAGTTGGATATTACGGACGCATACAACCACATTTGAATTGCTGAAGGCGAAGAATGGAAAACAGCATTCAGGACGAAATATGGTCACTTTGAATACTTGGTTATGCCATTTAGGCTCACTAATGCACTGGCATTATTTCAGAGATTCATCAATGAGGTATTACAAGAGTACTTAGATCTCTTCGTGATAGCCTACCTGGACGACATCTTGATCTTCTCAAAAGAGAAGAATGCACACATTAAACACGTCAATAAAGTATTAGAGAAACTTTGGGAAGCTAACGTCAAGCTGAAGTTAAAAAAATATGAATTCCATGTTCAAGAGACTGAGTTCTTAGGACACTGGATATCCATGGAAGGAATCCACATGGACCAGAACAAGGTACAGGCAATCAGGGATTGGCCTCAGCCAAAGAACGTTAAAGAAGTCCAACAGTTCATTGGACTTGTCAACTATTATTAATAATTCATTACTAGTTACGCAGGAATCCTACATCCACTCTTTGCACTACTAAAAAAAGGAAAAGAGTTTGATTAGACTAAGGAATGCGAAGAAGCATTCATTGGAATCAAGAAAAAAGTCACTAAAGCACTAGTGCTAGTGCAACACGACGCAGAAAAAGAAACAATAATTAAGACTGATGCATCTGATTATGCAATTAGTATGTGGATGACTCAACCAGGACTAGATGGAAAACCCCAAGCAGTTGCGTTCCATTCACGAAAGTTGATTCAGGCAGAACTTAACTATGACATCCACGACAAAGAACTGCTAGCTATAGTGGTAGCATTCAAAGTATGGAGAGTCTACCTGGAAGGAGCACAGCACACGATCATCGTGAAAATAGACCACAAGAACCTCACGTTCTTCACGACCATAAAGGAATTGACACGATGACAAGCCAGATGGGCTGAGACACTGTCACAGTACAACTTCAAAATAGTGCACTGCAAAGGCACTGAGAACGGACAAGCAGACGCGCTTAGTCGACGACCAGACTATGAATTGCAGGAAAAGACGGTTGAGCCAGCAATTCTATGATAACACGAAGATGGATCACTGGTGTATAACCACCACACACTTGCAGCAACAGTTGAATTAAAAGAAGATCCATTAATCCAGCAGATCATTAAGGCAACTAAGAAAGACAAGATCATCCAAGAGATGCTTGAAAACTTAGCAGATAATGAGAACCTCAGCACAGATGAGAGAGGACTAGTATACTTGCGCAACCTCATCTATATACCTGAGTGTATGAGAAGTGAGATTATTACATAACACCATGATGACCTAATACATGGTCATATAGGAACAGAAAAAACAGCAGAAGCGATTTCATGAAATTACTATTTCCTAAACATGAGATGAAAAGTACAAGGTTACATTCAACAATGCGAGACTTGCATCAGAGATAAGCCAGTAAGATATTAACCTTACGGGAAGTTACAATTGCCAGAAGCACCAAAGAGACCATGGGAATGGATTACCATTGACTTCGTTAGACCACTACCAGAATCCAAAAGATATAATTACCTGATGGTAGTCACTAATAGACTTATAAAGTTCATCCATTTAATCCCAACCACAACAAACATGACGGCATCATAACTTGCAACCCTACTTATGGGGCATGTGATTGTGAATCATGGAATGCCATAATACATCACATCAGACAGAGACAAGTTGTTTACATCAAAGTTTTGGCAATCATTGATGGATTTGATGGGAATTAAGCAAAGACTTACAACTGCATATCATCCACAAGCTAATGGATAAACTGAACAAACAAACCAGACGATTGAATAATATTTGCGACACTATGTGAACTACCAGTAAGATGACTGGGTAGCTTATCTACTAATGGCATAATTTGCTTATAACAACGCCATTCACTCCACAATAGGGGAAACACCATTCTTTGCAAATTATGGCTATAACCCCACATTACTTGGAGAACCATGGAACTAAGTACCCACTGCAGAAGATGCTGAAGATGTTATCAGAACCATCAATTATCTATGAACCTAATTATCGAGAGACATTGAATTCATGAATCTTTGCATGGCAATCTACTATGATAAGAAGCATGGGAGTGCTCCAGACCTAAAAAGGGGGGAGAAAGTTTACCTGCTTCGCAGAAACATCAAAACAAAACAACCAAGTCAGAAATTGGACCATCAGAAAATTGGACCATTTGTTATCGATGAAAAACTGGGACCAGTCAATTATTGACTATGACTACCAAAAAGCATGTCAAAAATTCATCCAGTATTTCATATCTCATTATTGGAACCAGCACCAGAGAATGTAAAAATCGCTGAAAAAGTGGAAATCGATGATGACACTGAACTTGAGTACGAAGTGGAACGAGTCCTAAATCACAAACAAGTCAGTGGAAAACCATATTATCTTGTGAAATGGAAGGGATATAATACCTCAGAGAACACATGGGAACCTATTGAGAATCTGATGAGCTGCCACCAACTTGTTCAATAATACCATCGGGCAATTCAAGGTTTGACCAAAAGAAAGGATCACGCAGCATCTGGGTCAGACTAGGATCTTCTGACACTGCAGCCAGCTAGGAGTCGGCGACAAGGACAGATGACCCTACGCTCTCTTTTTGGACATCCTTCGACCTTTCTTCCTTGATTTTCTCTTGTTCTTCCAGATTTTCCAACTCTTCAATCTCTTTGAATTCATGAGCCAAG
>NW_020798583.1:0-5665 GCF_002237265.1 Aspergillus thermomutatus | reverse complement strand
ACCCCGTTTCTCCCTCGCACACCCCTCTTCGTGTTCGGCCGCTGCGGCCCCAGTTAGAACCTCTTAGCGATTTCTTACCGTCCAAACCTAGGTTATAGGTTGAATCGGCTTCTAGCCCGTGACACTAAGTTGGGTTTGATACATGTTTTAGTTGGGTTACCCGGAACACCTGCCTAGGTCTAGGTCAGTAGCTTACAGGTAGGTAGGTGGTGATGGTCAACCGTCACAGAAATAAGATAGATACGGATATGAAACCCTAGACTGACAAGTACAAAGTCCGGACGCCTTTTTGGCCTGGTGGCTTATATTTCTATATGATTAGGGATCAAGTCATTCAGTGAGGCACTCATTACTGCGCAGGCAAAACTCCCCCTCATCTGGTGGTGGAGGATTCCAGCCATTCGTCGGAGGCCGTCTCTATTCTTGTAAGGACTACTGGACTAGACTTGCATTTATGGAGTAGTTCATGTCAGTTTTAGACTCCAAAACTGTCATATAGGTTGAGTCAGCTTCTTGCCCGTGAGAACTATAACTGTTAACTAATGCTATTATCCAAGGCAAGAAAGCCATCACTATTATCTTAGTCCAGATGTGAGGGGAGCAGACGCCAGAAGTCCAGTTTCTAGATTTAGTTGAAGCTTAAGCCTCCTAGCTGAGTCCACTCTTGATTTATGAAGAGAAAAAAGAAGACAGAAACAAAAACAAGATCAAATACATACAACAGCGGGGATTCGCTGGTGGTCACCCACCCAACTACTAACCGGCCGGCGTGTGGCTTAAGTACGGCTGAGCGGACGGGAAGCCCTGTTCTCCACACCCTATGGTCGTATGTGCTAGGAGCAAGTAAAAATAAGAGCTATATATGACGATTTTCGGAAAGAATAAAGATAGTTCCTGGCGTTGGTGATTCACTCTAGTATACTGATGTATATGCCTGATCCTAGAGATGGTAATATTGAGGCATGGCATTCATTTTCTGTGAGAAAGCTGGCTGGAACTATAGGCTAAGAAGACCGATATTATTGATATATAACCCCACTAGGTCAAAAAGGCGTCCGGACGAAGTACTCGTCAGTCTAGGGTTTCACTTCCATAATCACAGTGGTATATTATTCTAACAAATATTACCGTGAGATGCCAGGAGAATCCTTACACCTATCCCCTCTCTGTGACGGTTTGGCCTGAAGCATCCTGTTTAGGTCTTCCTCTTAAGGCCGTAGAAAGGCAGACCGAGAAATCCATTCTGACCCGGCCTGGATTTGACCCTTAGAAAAGAATCTCATGATATTCGGGATATGACTCTTTGGCAGGGTAACGACTAGTCTATCCAAAGCATATATTCTCGCACCCCTGCAAGTCCATCAGACGGGGCTACTCGACCTCCTATGAATCATAACTATCCTCCAGCTCAACTCTTGATCGAGGCCTGCTCACCTCCAGGTCCGAACGACCACGTCGTGACAGCCCGCAGAGAAACATCGACAAGACTCTCTCACATCTGTTGAAGTTAACAGTTTTCAAAGAAGATGGTCCAGTGGCAACATACATGATTGCAATATTTAGATCAAAGAGTACCAGATCAATCTTTTCCCAGCCATGCAGGTGGGGGTTCGGGTCGTCCGCATAGTTGTAGTCGCTTAGCGCAATCACTGGGATACTGATCCCTGATAGAATACAGGCCACAATATCTAGGAAGATCACTGTTGGCAAATACGATGGTTTTCGAAACAATAGAGTCATTGCCACGACGTCGGCGATGATTGCCAGGGAGGCCTGTATCTGTTAGATAACCCCTGATATATTGACTCCCACACGTACTGCGGCGAAAACCGTCCGATAGATCTTGTTTGGATCCACCGGCCCCCATCTAGCAGCAGTGTATCCGGCCAGAGCCAGGTAGGCAATGGAACAGAGAAACAGGGGCACACGGCCGACAAGATGAATCCATGTGATCATATTAGTTGTAGTGCGGGCATGCCAATGGAAATGGCATGCAGCAGAAATTGTAGCGAAGTACGGAGTAGAGGTTGGGAATTATATCATGAAAGAAGATGAGCACCGCTATGGAGGACTACTGACTCAAGATATGTACATATAGCCTGGAACTGGCTTTAGTTCAGTCGAGGACTGTGTAGGCTGTGCTTAGCGCCGGCCACGATGTCACCCAATCTCCTCCGTATTATATTAGACAGGGATGTCTCCCTCGGTTACTCCTTTACCACTCCACAAAAGAGTCCTCTTGTTGGCGCCAGTAATGGTCTGCCGAAGAGTCCGTTCTTCGAGAGGGCGAAGCCGCAGTATGAGGATCTGGATGCTTCGGCTTTCATTCACGTCAAGGATCCCGGTTGCAAAGGTAAAGTGACAGCTCTGTATAGCTCTTTTTGAGTGCGTGCTAATCCGTCTAGGCGACGGTTCCACCGACGACACAGCTGCTTTCCAGGCTGTCCTAGACGCCTACGGCAATTCGGGATCGGTCATTTTCGTAGACTCGGGCACGTACATTCTGACGGATACCGTGACCGTAGCCCCTGGTACCCGCATCGTGGGTGAAGCATGGCCTCAGCTGGCTGCCTCCGGAGCCAAATTCTCTAACCCCAAGTATGTATCGATCTGAGATGAGGAATGTAAATTTCTGACATGATGCTAGGTACCCATGTGCGATGTTTAAGGTGGCAGCAAGGGCTTAGTTGGCTTAATTAAGATACAGGATCTCCTTTTCATGACTAAATGGGTGACTGCGGGAGTGATCCTTATTGAGTGGAACCTGCTGGCTGATAAGCAAGGATCTGCAGGAATGTAGGGTACGTATATTCGTGTGGATGGCTGGCTCCTAGTGTTCTGGCTAACAAAGTCAGACTGTCACACGCGCTTGGGCAGCGCCACCGGCACTGGACTGACACCGTCGGAATGTCCCCCTTCCACATCTGGAACCGATAGTGGATGTTCTGCGGGGAGTCTGATGATGCATATCACTCGGAGTGAAAGCGCATACCTAGAGAACGTGTGGCTATGGGTTGCAGACCATATGACAGAGTGAGTTTGACTGGCCGGCGAGCTGTAAGTGTACTGACACAGTGACTACAATCCTGACTGGACAGATGACGGTAACAGCATGGTACGGACAGAGGAAAATCATCTAATACTTGACTGACATTCCCACAGGTTCAGAACTCCGTCTACAATGCCCGAGGCTTCCTCAATGGAAGGACAGGCAAACTAGGTGTACGGCACAGCATCAGAGCACTCGGTATACTATCAATACAACATCAACAACGCCAAATATCTGTTCGCGGGCATGATTCAAACTGAGTCCCCGTATTATCAACCCACTCCTGCGCCGCCAGCTCCCTTTGCCAACGCCGTTGGTGTGTTTTCTGGCGATCCGATCTTCAGCTGCAAGGCTGGAGAGGCAGGATGCGATGAGTCGTGGGCAGTGATGATTCGGAATTCAGAAGACGTCTTCATCGCTGGCGCTGGCTTATATTCTTGGTTTTCCACATATTCTCAACAATGCGGTATGGCTTCTGAGGACTTTCAAAAAAAATTCAATACTGACAGTATTAGTGGATTCTTCTGACTGCCAAAAAACGCTGGTCTACATGGATACCAACAAGGATGTTACTATCCATACCCTGATCACGATTGGAGCAACGAATATGCTAACTTCGGATGGGAAAATGTATATCTCAGAACACATGCTGTACCCTCGGCCGCCCTAACTCCTATACAATCCGGGATGACCAGAAGACGCTGGAGGTGATCAGGGAAAATCCCGATAAGTTGGATCCCTTATTCAACATCCTACCCCTGTAGTAAAGGGACAAAAATGTATGCGTGTCACTTATCATTTTATTTATAAAATAGGCAAGCGACTTGTGTGTACATAACATGGAAGATTATGCGACGCTGAATCGGGATATTGGATGTATTGATTGTATTGTTCTGGTAATACAGACCCATAGCGAAAGTGGCTGCAGAGGAGTTGCATCTCAGGTAGGGTACATCCTTGCTTTTCGAAGTAAAGTAAGTTGACTTAAAAACTCGACGACCGCCAACAATTGGCCTGTGTTTACCTTCTCTACCAACTCTGACCCTGAAGACCATTGACCACTCTATAGATGGGTTTTTCATTAAAAAAAGGTCTTTGCTCTTTAGTAGCAGTATGGTCTTCGATCCATGCCAACCTTAGCAAAGCAGAAAGGGTAACGTACACCGGTATCAATCTCATCATCGCTTTCCTGGTTGCGATCTGACTTCTACAAGTATCAGCATCCAATGTGAGTCGCGGCTTTCTCTGCGTTGCACAAACCGTGGAAGAAGTTTCACCGTCCTGTCCTGACGCCCGGGCGGTATTGAAGTCTCAGTGGTAATGCTACAGTGTCCATACCTACTCCAATCGTACCGCCCACAGGACCCCTCAGCCTGCCCATGGAAGACATCTTCAGAGCATCTTATAACGAGATCGAATACCTGAAAGCATACTTCGGTCACATACAAAGTCCACACATCCAACAGAGCTTCGAGGCTGAGATACTGCACCCGATCGAAGAATTCCAGATCCTTGTAACGAAGGAATACACCTTGTTATTCAAAGATGCATTTCCTCATCGGATCAACGAGGCTGCTGGGCTTCCAGAGCCGCAGCGCAGACGGGCCCGCAACGGGGTGATCCGGCTCCTTCGGAAGCTTGACATGCTGAATTGGAACATCACCGCGTGGGCCCACCGCAATGCTATGATTGATCTACAGCAGACGGACACCCGCGAGAAGATCTTGATGCAAGGCGAGGGGATCTGGGCTCGACGGTTCAGGAGCATTAAGGCGGAGATCGATGCCGTGTTGGAACAGTTCTCATACCGTGGACATCCACTTCAATATGTGGGAAGTCTGAAGCACGGGATCCGAGGATCCCATAAGGGCAAATCGGCCATCAATATCGACGACTTCGATGTCGACCTCTTTGTGGCACATGCAGAGGAGTGGCACAGACACCTGCCAGCGATACAGGAAAAATTCCCGCAGCATTTCAGCAATGGAAAAATATACCCCTTAGGAACCCATATGCATGAGTTACAGAACCTCAGCCATGCGGTGGGCTACGCATTGGCTGCGAATCTTAGGGGCAAGGTCAAAAACTCATGGAGATTTATTGGGCATACGGAGATCGTGCTTCGCGAAATAGACAAATATTAGTCAATGCGAGTGCCTCATAGTGATATGGATTTTGTAGTGTTGCCCTTTAGGCCTTTCTCATGAAGGGAAGTGTTGAGGGGTTCCTGTATGTACCTCTAGATGCTTGGAATTAATACTATATAATGGGTAGCTTTAATATAGATACTATACTAGTAGGTAGTTTCTTTTGATTTAACCTAAGATCTCAGGGGAGTAAGTATATCCCTTAATAATAAAGAATTTAATATCTCTAGCAAGCAGGCTTATAACTATTAGATTCTATGTAATCTAGTGTCATAGCACCATATCTGTGGTACTAGACTATATATTTTATGCTTGCTTATATTGCCATCTCTAGTTCTATTCTATGTAAGGGGCCAAAGCCCTCTTTATTGAATCTAACGATATCAACCAAAGAAATGGATTCGTTGGAGGGAGAAAGGGAAAACAGAGAGAGATGCCCACGAAGATGGGGATCGAGTAGGCGAACAGA
>NW_020798582.1:0-5685 GCF_002237265.1 Aspergillus thermomutatus | reverse complement strand
TCCCAACCTCCGTCCCCAGTTTCTCAAACCCCTCAATAACCCCCTCCCGATCCCCACCCCCCATCTCCTGACTCATCTTAAACTTCCCCTGCAACCGCTCAATCCTCACCTCCACCCCGATAATATTCTTCTTGAGGAGCTCTACATACGACTCCGGCGCATCGCTTACCTCCCACGGCCCCGGCCTCTCACCCCCGGTATACCCCATGATCGAGGTCTCCGCATGGCGGGATAAATCATTCACCTGGCGCGACAAGAACGCACCCGTCTCCTCGGCCTTGGAGTTGCAGTGCACCGTGATCTTGCCGTATGCCTGCACGGCGGAGTAGTTCCAGGTGGGCACGACCTTGCCCGTGGCGGGCTTCGTCTCCTTGTAGAATTTGGGGGTGACGTAGTGGTGGTGGGGGCCGTTGAAGAGGATGAGGACTTCGTCGGGGAGTTCGAGGGTCGCGGATTGGGTTTGTGCTTGGTGCTGGGCGAGGGCGTCCATTAGTGCTTTCGCTTGCGGGTTTTGCTTGGCGATGTGCCCGCGGAGAGTGCCTGGGGTGGGATCGGCATTGTCGGCGGGTGAGTCTGGCACGTCGAGGACGAAGGGGATGTGGCTGGATTGGAGGAGGGGGTAGTTGGGGGATTTGATGGCGGTGGTGAGGATCCCGAGGGGATTGTCATGGATGAACTGTTGGAGGAGGGGGAGGTGTGCTTCGGCGTGGACGGCGCGGAGATACATGATGATCTGGTCTTTGTAGTCCAGAGGGTTATTGTCAGTTCTGATGCAGGGGACGTGGTTATATATTCATCGATTGTCTGATCAGTTAACTAGTCATAGTGATATGATATCTATGGTTTCAATTGGCTCATGACGCCGAGTCAGACTTTGTCGGCGCAGGGCGTACATCCTCGGGACTGCTAGGAGTCATAACTGTCCCGGCCCAATGCAGAAAGACATTACAAAACGGCCGATGAGAGGGTGGAATGTCTGCACAATGATTGGTCAGACTAGATTGATCGCAGTTTGAAATAGCAGGTGGCCAATAGCATTGATGGATCTGTTGACTATTCCCTTTTCAGCAGTTGACAGGAGTGGGGCATCTCCTCCAGCCAATAGGCTCATAGCTATCAGTGCTTCACCATTCGATCGATCAAAATCGTCACCACTTCCATTCTAGGAAATTCTGGGGAGTGGAGCCGTCGATTGCCACTATTATCAACTGTGGTCTGTGAAATGCACCTTATAAATAGGTATTGAGGAAACCACGTTTGTTCATTGAAATCTTCATTCTGTCACCACACGCAACCAGTAACAAAATGCCTCTCTCACAAGACAGCCACCCGGCCACCAAGGCCCTTCATGCCGACGATCGACTCAACTTGGTGACAGACGTCGCACCTCCAATCCATCTATCGACCACATTCAGATACTCCAATGATCCTGATCAATTGGTTCCGTCTGAGGATCCTATTGTACGTCCCCAAAGCCATTCCAGGATTCAGCTAACATCCCCAGGCCGAATTCGACGGCAAGAACTACGTCTACTCGCGGGAGTTTGCACCCAACGCAACCCGCTTCGAGGCAATTCTCTCCGCCTTACTTGGTAGCCACGCTGTCAGCTATGCCACCGGCTTAGCTGCACTACACGCAGCCCTGATCATGCTGAACCCCCGGCGCATCTCCGTCGGCGAAGGCTACCACGGCAGTCACGAAGTCATCGGGGTGCTCGCCCGTCTCACAGGGCTCAAGAAGCTCCCCCTGGACTGTCCCGCCGAAGAGCTAGAAAAAGGCGATGTGATCCTCCTCGAGACGCCAGTCAATCCGCTTGGCACGGCATTCAGCATCGAAGCGTACGCGCAAAAAGCTCACTCCCGTGGAGCCTACCTCATCGTCGACAGCACCTTTGGTCCGCCCGGCTTGCAGGATCCCTTCCTCTGGGGCGCGGATGTCGTGCTGCACTCCGGCTCCAAGTATTTCGGCGGCCATAGCGATATACTCTGCGGTGTGCTTGGTGTCAAACGTGCCGAATGGCATCGCCAGCTGCTGGAGGATAGGGTCGCGCTCGGCCACGTCATGGGGAACCTGGAGAGTTGGCTCGGTGTGCGTAGTCTGCGTACGCTGGAAGTTAGGGTGCAGAGAGCTACTCAGAATTCGGCCAAGTTGATTTCATGGCTGAACGACGCCTTGACGGCTCCGTCGCCGGCGCCGGGTAGCGATGAGGAGATCGTGCAAAGGGTGCTGGTGAAGATCTACCATGCCAGTTTGCAGAATGAGGAGTGGCTGAAGAAGCAGATGCCGAATGGGTTCGGGCCTGTGTTTGCCATTGTCATGAGGGATGAGAAGCTGGCGAAGACACTGCCAAGTAAGCTTGCTTTGTTCCAGCATGCGACAAGCTTGGGGGGTGTTGAGTCGTTGATCGAGTGGCGGGCGTTGTCGGATTCCAGGATTGATCGGAAGTTACTGAGGATTAGTGTTGGGTTGGAGAATTGGCAGGACCTGAAGATGGATTTATTGTCTGCTTTCAGGGCTCTTGTTGAGGTTTAAGCTGGTTGTGTGAATTTCATGAAACACTGTCAGCTTCGTGGTCAAATGAACCTTCCTTATTCAGTAATTGATAGGCTTCATTCACCCACTGAGTCAGTCCGCTTGCGAATATGCACGGCCATAAAGAAACTGCATGTATTGATTGAGACAAAGATCCATCACAAAGGGTGTTCCTTCTTTGTTCGAGATTCAATAGCCTCAAGCTATAAAACAAGCCATCCTGGTATGTATCCAGTCCTACACAACAGTAAGCTCTGCCTCTCAAATGAAGCACCCAACACACATCATCGATCCCAACGGGGACGTTATCATCAAACTCCTCGACCCAAATGCTCCATTTGCCGTATGTGAAGAATGGGACTATGGAGAGGATGAGGAATTCCCCCCGTGGTTCGGATCAAGACAGTGGCATCCTTTGAATAACGAACAAGCAGTCGACTCGCTCCTTGATCTCACCCTCGCTGATCAGGACACCCAGAATGGATCACCAAAGTCTGCAGCATCAGAGACTCATGTTGCCCAATTGGCGGCAACCGGTCTAACGAGAGTGCCTACTCGACGACGACGGCCACGGAGAATGAGCGAAGGCGAATGTATTTTAACTGAATATGCACGTATGTCATACTTCCCTGAGCACGAGTACAGGCATGAGAGTGCATGCTAAGTGCTTAGGCAAACCTGCATTCAACGATGAATACACCTACCAAGTCTCATCGCGACATCTCATACTTGCGTCTCCATTCTTCCGCGCAGCACTGACAGGAGGGTGGAAGGAGACCCGCACCCTAGGCACAGACGGCTCTGTGACATTCACCGTCTATGACTGGGATGACCAGGCGCTCTTGATTTTTCTGAACATTGTCCACGGACGGCACCGCGATTTGCCCTGGAAAGTAGGGTTAGAGCTCTTGGCGAAGATCACCGTCATCGCCGACTATTATCAATGTATAGACGCCATTCAATTCATGGCGCTGTCTTGGTATGCCTTTTTGAGGCCTAGATGCTCCTCTCTTGTCCAGCCAAGGGCTATTGTCTTGTGGTTGTGGGTTTCGTGGGTGTTGCGTCTTCCAGATCAGTTTCGGGAGGCAGGCTCAACGGCTATGGAGCAATTGGATCAGCGGATGGATTCATTGGCATTGCCCATTCCAAAGAGGATTCTAGGTGAGGTTCGTTGAGTGAGGTCTGTTGCAATAGCTGATGAATTAGATGCCATCAACCATCAGGAAGGGTTTCCTGGAAGACTTGACGAGGGAAATCGCCTGCTTTTTTGGTGGCTGTACCGGGGATGGACAGTGGGTTGATAGACCGGGCTGCGATCTCAGTACAGCAACAGGAGATTGTTTCTGGATGGAAAAGCCTCGTATTCATTGGTCTGAACTTTAACGTATAGATTGCAACCATACAATTCGAGTTATTTCCTTTCCACCACCGTTTGAGACAGTCCTCCATGTCTGGCACCGGTCCTTTGAACATGGCCTCAGGCAATCAAGCGCCAGGACGCGGTGCCTTAATGGCATCTATGTAAAGGGTAAGTGACTTGAGCGACAAGAGGTCTGAATTACTATTAACACTTTCGGGAGACGGAAAACCAAGGGTCTGAAGGCTTCTCGCCGCTTGTCTTGATCCGCTGCATGGTGGAAGGAATATCGCAACTTGAAGATGAACGAAATCCACAGTCACAGAATCAGATTCTACAATAGGAGCCGGGAAGTTGTTCTTAAGCGATGTGATCCTGCAGACTGCGAAGACACGGACATACTTAGCGCAGTCATAGTAGTCCGCGAGTATAGCCGGATGAGCCATCACGATGAGACTCTGCCCTTGGAAAGTTTGTAATTCTGACTATGGAGGTTTCGCAGCATTACCAGAAGTAATTTTGGATTCCCAATGACGCACCTCAACTCCCTCGCTTTGCTTCTCTTTCAAGTTTCTTGCAAACATCCTTCGAAAGATGCGGAGGCGAAGGGAGATGCTCCACGGAAGCCTTACAAGCCTGTTCATCTCTCTCATTCCTTTTTCTCTATACTCCCCAGCGCTCTGATGCAGTCTTCATTCTATTCATAGTTATCATTTCCATCTTCTTCATCACTGTTACTCTCACTGACTTTTCCTCTCTTGGTCAGATGTGCGGAACGTCGAGGTTGAAGAAGTTGAGTTTGGTCAGGAGTGGTGGTGCCTATAGATGGGTATTTACATTTGTATAAGCTCTCTCTCACATCTGGTGACTAGCAGAAGTAGGTCAGTGGCTGCTCAAGGTAGGCATCAATTTCTATGTTTGCTTTCCAGCGCTTATGCAAACAGTCGAATTTGAACAGATCCAGAACAGACACTATATGAACAAAGTGACCGGGAGAAGTTGACTGAGCTAAATTGAGTAACTGATTCTACTGGATGATGATTGACCATCTCATCCCCTCTCCTGCAATGACACGGTAGTATCATGCATGCATATCATGACCAAGCATCCTCTCCTTGCAGATCAGGTGCGGGGAATCCTCATCTAGGTATATAATCCACCGAGTACTCGCAGATAATCGACCGTCTTTCAACGATTTAGACATATCACAATGCACACAACCATGTCCCTCCTATACACCCTCATACCGACAATGATCCCCCTCTCCCTCGCCTCTATCCCCTCCCCAAATCTCCTCCCTACCCCCCCAATGGGCTTCAACAACTGGGCCCGCTTCATGTGCGACCTCAACGAGACGCTCTTCCTCGAAACCGCCTCCTCAATGATCTCCACCGGCCTCCGGGAAGCAGGCTACAACCGCCTCAACCTAGACGACTGCTGGATGGCCCACGACCGCGCCCCGAACTCCTCCCTCCAATGGAACACCACCAAATTCCCGCACGGCATACCCTGGCTCGCCCACCACCTCAACGCCCACGGCTTCCACCTAGGCATCTACCAAGACGCAGGAAACCTCACCTGCGGCGGGTACCCCGGCTCATTCGGCCACGAGGCCCTCGACGCCCACACCTTCGCCGACTGGGGCATCGACTACCTCAAGCTCGACGGGTGCAACGTCTTCCCGCAGCATGCCCGCACCCTGGAAGAAGAGTACCGGGCCCGCTACGCGCGCTGGCACGCCGTCCTGCGCCAGATGCCCGCCCCGCTCGTCTTCTCCGAAAGCGCCCCGGCGTAC
>NW_020798581.1:0-5767 GCF_002237265.1 Aspergillus thermomutatus | reverse complement strand
GGGTGGTGGTGGGGGTCTCTGCGGAGGCGCCGATCTGGGCGAGGATGATCCCTGCTGTCATCATGACGGTGAAGGTCCAGTGCTGCAGAGTGAACTTTTGGTTGATGAGGAGGGTTGCTAGCAGGGGGGTGAAGATGATTTTGAGCTGTGATAGAGCGAGATAGGGGAGCAGGGCGAGGTAGGATGCGCCGATGCTCTGTGCGAAAGTTGCGGCGGTGTAGAGGAGAGCTGGGACGGTGGCTTCCTCATGGCCTGTTTTGAGGGTGCTGATGAGCGATTTTGGCTCTTGGGTTGGGTCTGCTGGTGATTGAATGATGCAGAGTAAGGAGATGGTCAGTTTGAGGAGTTCGGACAGGAGAATGCCGGTCAATGGATCGAAGCGCTTGTCCTCGGTTGTGGGAGGGGACTGGATTTTGTGTTGCAGCTGTCATCTTTAGCGATTGCTATTGAGAGGAGCTCGGAGCACTTACAATGATTGATGCTGCGTTTTGGAGGACCAGCTGCTCATTTAGCTTGGTGCAGTGACAACAGAATGGAAACCTACCAGAAGAAGAGCGACAATGGTGGATGCTTGGACCTTGTTATGCCCTATGAAGCTGAACCTGCATGTCTGTCACTAACAAGAAGTATACGCGTCGTGTGTCGGCTTACATTTTCCCTGATTCTGTCAATAGTAACTACCATGGCAACAGATATACAGAGCTTTCATTCTCAACATGCATTGATGATTGATGACGAAGATACATGGCTGTCGCGCCTCACATGTGTTCCTCCCAAATTCCCAACTCGACTAAGCGAGAGGCTGACTTAGGTCATGGATTTGATGGCCGAAAGTCAGCCGCCTCATCCTCGGCCAGTCGGAAATTCGCGCTCTGAGACATCTGGAATCAAAGTTTATGGATCCACTCGACGGGCAAATGTCGCATGTGAGCTTTCCAAACGAAGTTGACCCATTGCTGAGGGAATCTGAAGGACTACGAGACTTCTGGTAGTATTCTCTAGTGCTTGACCTAAACTTCTGGTAGTATTCTCTAGCGCTTGACCTAAGCTTCAGGGTTCTGCTGCATGCGGAAAAAGTTTTACCTCCAAAGACAGACTAAGGATAGGCAGACGGATTCTGAGCAGCTGGATTGGCCCACAAAGAGACAATCGGAAACGCTAACTCAAAACTAATCAAGCCTTTGCCTAGATGACTGCTAGGCTGTTCTGGCCCCGTTGTACCCCTGGTAGACCAGCCTTGTAAAGCGATAACCACATACGCGGTATTTCAGTATTAGTATTACTATTACTCCGTACTGCTTGGAAAAATGGAAAGATGGAAGACTCAAGACCGAACAAATCCCGCATCCTGGCGCTCTGGAATGCCTCCCCTTCTCCGTGTTTTGCCCTCTCAAACTATCATCTACCAAGTAAACTTCCTCAATTCCCTACTATGACTCTCGTTTGGTTAACCCAGCGCCTGGGCCGGCCGGGCCAACGACGAAAATTAGCCCGGACAGCTTCATCCCTCTGTCTTGTAGCAGCCCTCGTTGCCCTATGTCTCTATTTCCTGCTCGCATATTACCTGGCAAATGACCCACGGCTGGTCCCCGTGGCTTTCCAGCGCGCCCGGAGTATCCTTCTCGTAACGGCCCACCCGGATGATGAGACGCTCTTCTTCAGTCCGAGCATCACGTACCGTCGCGACGATCCGCACGTGCAGCGGGCCTTGTTGGTGATATCCTCTGGTAGGCGAACGTTTCAGTGGTAAGCCTCTCGATGCGATGCTTACCGTCTTGACTAGGAAATTATGAGGGAATCGGCGATCTGCGCCGACAGGAAATCCAGAACAGCTGCTCCGTGCTGGGCATCGCCCCGGGTCGCTGCGTCGTCCTCGACAACGCTGAGCTGCAGGATAATCCCAAGAAATGGTGGGATGAGGATCTGATCAAGGAACTTGTCGCGTCGCATGTCCAGAGGTGGAATGTGGATTTGGTACGCCCTTTTCTCCTGACGAGATATGATATCTGCTCGTACTCATCTGCCTGCCGTAGATCATGACCTTCGACAATGGAGGCGTATCCGGCCATATCAACCACCGAGCCGTCAGCGCCGGTGTCCGGTTGGTTTCTCTCTATCTACTTTCCCTTCCCTTCCCCGATCTAATCAAGTCAGAAAATACATCACAAGCACACCCCAGGCCCCGCCCGCATACACGCTGCAAAGCACCTTCCTCCTCCGCAAATACTCGTCGCTGCTCGATCTCCTCCCCACCTCCCTCCCGTTCTCATGGCGCATCCTCAAAGCCATCCTGACCTCCCCCGCAGCAAGCACCGCCGAGACCGAGGGCGTTCATGATCTGTCTCCGCTGGACGCATACAACGACAGGGTCCTGCTGGTGAGTTCCTGGCGAACGTACCTCGTCTCGCGAGCGGCATTCAGCCAGCACGCGAGCCAGTACTCGTGGGATCGGTCCCTCTACCTGGTGATCAGCCGGTACATGTGGTTCAACAATCTGCACAAAATGGCGTAGCTTGGGTTTGACTCCAGGATATATAAGTAAATATTTGCAGGAATGCTATATATAGCAACTGCAGGACAGTTGATACCTAAATACAAAACGGTATATAATGAAGAAATATATACTAGCTTATGCACTTTTTGTCAGCGCCTTCGAGACAGTTGGCCCTTGGTGCTCTTCGTCCGGCGAGCGCCCACGCGCACGATGCACGCAGCACAGGGTCATCGTCGTCACGGCAAAGAGAACAAAAACCAATACCGCGAAGAGAGCCCGCTGGTCGAGATTCTTGAACAGCGAGATCAGCCGCGCGTCGCGGTTATGCCAGGAGGACGAGCCCAGGTGGCGGAAGAGCGGGGTGTTGACCAGTCCGTTCAGCATGTGCATGCGAGGGGCGTCGGGCGGGCCGGACAGGATGCGGAGAGATGATCTGTTTGCCTGGAGGGTGTAGATTGTTCTGTATGTCATTAGATCGAATGCCAGTGAATTTGATGGGGGAACTTACGAGGCGTAGTGGCAGCCCGTGCTGAACATGACCGTGACATAGGGAAGATATAGCCACCGCTGGTTGTACAGCGGGAGATTGTCGACCAGCGCCTTGACGTACGGATTCCCGGGTGAGGCGAGCATCATGCCGATGGAGAGACCGGCGGGATGGGCGGCGGGAGCGACAAAGTCGAATTGCCGCAGAGGCTCAAGGGATTGTTTACATGCTAGATCGTAGTCGAGAATCACGCCTGTGTAGAGGTCAGCTCCAAGCAAGTATCATTCTCCCCTGTAGGGTCGGCACACCGCCGTGCTTCTGTAGAATCATGTA
The DNA here is from genome assembly GCF_002237265.1 of Aspergillus thermomutatus. Lineage (NCBI taxonomy): Eukaryota > Fungi > Ascomycota > Eurotiomycetes > Eurotiales > Aspergillaceae > Aspergillus > Aspergillus thermomutatus. The sequence goes on along the minus strand of NW_020798581.1, from coordinate 2,453 downwards.
CCGCAGCGCATCGACGCGCTGGATCATATACGGATAGCTCTTCCACATGGCGTGCAGATGAGGAAACTCCTCGCGCACCAGCTTCTCCGCACTCTCCTCGTTCCAGATAACCGTACTCCAGGACGCATGATGCTTCAGACACATCTCACGGGCCTCTAGCCACTCCGGTCGTGGTGGACTGGAGCCTAGGTGAATGTGATGCAGTATGGGAGGTATCAGCGCGCGTTGTCCCGCATCCGCAGTCGAGTAATTGGCCTCGTAGGCGGCAAAGGTGACGTCGAACCGGTCATGTTCTTGCGAGATGACCGCGACTGCGGACGAGGCTTTCCAAACAAAGGGCAGCCGAAGGAGGTAGTATAATCGCTGCAGCGAGGAGGAAAACAGGCCGGCGAGCGAAAGCGCCAGAAGGAGGGTGAGAAGCAATCGAAGACGATTGCGCGCCATGATCTCTTAGCAGAGGGTAACGTTCATCGTCACTGACGGTGATGGGTGCAATATCTAAGTTAAGACCAAACTTTGAAAGATTGAGACTACTGCTGCTGCCTGGGGAGGCTGAAGTTTGACCATCTGCGGGTCAGTCCAGCCAACTGCCATAATCTGGTGGAAATAATTGCAATTTCAGGCCCAGGAGTTGTAAGAGGAACAGACGGGACATTGTGGCGCTGGACCCTTGTATGGCGTATCCTCCAGGTGAGCTTCGCCTGCTTCGCCCCTGACTGTTCTACATTTCTGTCCTTTACGTATGGTTCTCTAACTAGGTATATAGTATGTGTTTGCTAATACTGGTTATTTTCCCGATTTGCCCATTCCATCGTTTGCATGTCTTAGACTTGAATGTACCCGACGTATGAAGGAGGCAAGGAATGATATGACACCTGCCTTTCTGTGCATCTATTGTACACAGCTTGTATTTCATGTATTTCAAGGGTATTCGGCATTCAGTTAATCGGAGGGACTCGTACGAAAGGGGTATAAGGTGCCCAGGGATCCGCGGGCCCCGATTGATGCAGTATTGCCCTCATCACGGAAGAAGCAACCCAAAGCTTGACAGAATACCTACACCGGTGAATCCGCTTCATGACCATGGATCTGGAGGAAGATGTCCGAATACTGTGCTGTAGTTGACATCATCTTGTTACTGGCTGGGAATTTATAAAGCTCTTCATGATATCCTTTACTTGTCCTGCACCTCTCGTAATCCTCTCAGTCAGGCCTCCTTTAGACGCCCATCTCCGGTGAAGAATAAACTGCATTGCACCAGCTGACCTTAGTGAACGGAGAAAGAAATAGAGATAGCAGAACAGGCGTAAGTTCATCACAAGAAGTGGTGAAGTGGTAATATTACCAATGGTTGTAATATTACCAACGGTATTCTACAGTATGGCCTTGTATCAGGCAGCTAGCTAGGCTACTGGTATTTTTGGACCCTTTTTTTTCTTACAGTGGGCCTCTGCAACAAGCTCTGTTGATCGGCCGATTCTTGAGCTTGGCGTCTGGATCATCCAACCATATTCCGTACAATGACTGACTGCATTTAGCACGAGACGAGAGACAGTCTCGTGGTTGGGTTTCGAGAATCCGGCTGCCTAACTGACCTGTCCACTTGGTCCTCTGCCTTTGCTTACTGCATGGAACCAGCTGTATGATGGGTGTAAGTTAGGTCTTTCTCATGACATTCGACCCAGGAAATCTGTCTACCTCTGCAAATTGATCATTTTGGCCATGTCATGGGTGCGCGCGAAATTGCTGCGACTGGTCTCCAGACTTTTTTCCCTCCCCTCCCCAGGGTATTCCGTCCTGCCCCAGTCATATAGCCATGGCAGAGCTATCTTTGCATGGAGTCCGCGCGCCCCGTACCGCCGTATCACCCTCTTTCTCCGGATAGCATTGGCGATTCTTTTATGCGATATCATACTGACACCTATCTTCTGGCCTTCGTACACGCACCTTCCACCTTGCTATACGCACCTCAAGGAAATAGCCTCGAATTCCACTACGGCCGGACGAGGCAACCCCCGCAATGAAAAGGTATTCATCGCCGCGATCCTGTACGACCGCACCGGCGAGCTCGCCAGCGGCCCATGGGGCGACGCGCTCGTGCAGCTGATCGACCTGCTCGGCGAAGACAACGTCTTCCTCAGCCTCTACGAAAACAACAGCGGGCAAACGGGCCAGCAAGCCCTCGAGGCCCTGTCGCAGCGGATCCCCAGCAACAAGTCCATCGTGGCCGACGAGCACCCCCCCTTCGACACATTCCCGCGCGTCACTCTCCCCGACGGGGAAAAACGCATCAAGCGCATCGACTACCTAGCCGCTCTGCGCAACCGCGCCCTGCGCCCCCTCGACGCGCACAACGTCATCAAGTACGACAAACTCCTCTACCTCAACGACGTCTACTTCCACCCGATAGAAGCCCTCCAGCTCCTCTTCTGCACCAACACAGCCCCCCCGCG
>NW_020798580.1:0-5925 GCF_002237265.1 Aspergillus thermomutatus | reverse complement strand
GCGCACGATCGTCGGACGCAGCTAATGTGCAGAGGAGCGAGGGAGGGAGTGATCGTTACGCGCAAGGAGTCGACATTAGCGTGTATATAGGAACGTATGGGGACGTCTGCTGGTTTGTGATGGTGTGGTCGGGAAGCGAAGGGGGGGGGTTAAGGTCACTCGAGACAGACCAACGAGGATTTTTTTTAGGAGTCTAACCCAAAAAGGAGTCCGAATATTCATAACCAATTAGACCTTAGCAGTGACATCTACAATGCCAAGATGTTACTCAAGCTTAGCCTTGGCGGCCATGTGGACAGTCACCAACTCCGTATTGGATAAATGTCAGAGTTGATTCGAACCTTAAAATCAGCCATATTACAATACTTATTTATATCTAAGTTCATCCTGGTTGATTCTCGGTCCCTTTACCTTCGTAAAATCTGTGACTCTTGGTGGTTTATTCGTGGACAATCTAAAATGCTCCTCCTTAATCAGTCGCGACTCGTCTCGTCCCTACGAGCACTATATCAAATCCGGCGCAGTCATGCCGGACCAACCAATCCTGGAGTTGCGGAAGAGCCGCTATCCAGTCGCTTGAGCGAAGTCGTTCGGCATACCTGGTATCTGGGATTCACGTCGTTCGGGGGACCGCCAGTTCATTTCCAGATCTTTCACGCGCGGTTCGTCGAGAAGGAAAAGTGGGTTGATGAACAGACGGTAGGTACTCTTTATCTGAATAGTATACTGTGGGACTAATCGGTGTAGTACCAAGAACTCTTCGCCATATGTCAAGGTCTCCCAGGACCAGGGTCAACAAAGATGTTGTTTTGCTTGGCTTTGCTCCACGCGGGGTTTATCCCGGCCTTGCTTGCATTTTTCTTCTGGTCGTATGTGTATACTTTTATGCAGCTCTTGTGATTTGAGGTAATGTACTTACTAATCCGCTAGTCTCCCCGGCGCAATCGGCATGTATGCACTCTCTCTTGGCGTGCAACGGATCGATGAAAAACTGCCCGCTCCAGTCTACGCTCTTCTCTCCGGCCTAAATGCCTCAACCGTAGGCATTATTGCTCTTGCTGCTGTCCAGCTAGCTGAAAAGGCCATCCGTGATAAAATTTCACGAATCCTTGTAATCTTTGGCGCATGTGCTGGCCTCTGTTATAGCGCACTTTGGTATTTCCCTATTCTTATGGTTTCTGGTGGTGTTGCTACTGTGCTGTGGGATGGGTTGGTGTATCAGCAAATTCTGAGAGCGAAGAGTGCGTGGAAAAATAGGAATCGGCAGCCCGAGCCGGAAGGTGATCCCCCGGTTTCCACGGGCTTGGGGGATACGGCTGCAAGGAATTCAGCTCAGGAGCCGGGAATGGAGATGCTGCGGATGAGAAAACCAGATACGGGGGCTTTGCCGCAACAACAAACTAATACCCAGGCTTCAGAAGGAAGGGAAGGGCTGTCACAGGACCATGTGATTCGTATCCGTGTTGGGAGTATGATTGTTGTTTTCTTCTTTGGTATGTCCCATTGTGGATTTGGAATGATGATGCACGTGAGCTAATCCAGAACCCGCAGTGTCCTTTACCGCCATACTTGTCTCCAGAGCCAAAGTTTCACTACCCCCTTTGGCCCTTGATCTCTTCGCAAATATGTACCTCGCCGGCACTGTGATATTTGGCGGTGGCCCAGTTGTCATCCCCTTACTCCGTTCCTACGTTGTTGACCCAGGCTGGGTCTCCAGTCGAGACTTCTTAATCGGCCTCGCTATCATCCAGGCGTTCCCTGGCCCAAACTTTAACTTTGCTGTTTTTCTTGGTGCACTCGCCCTTCGAACTACATCCTACCCGACAGTCTTTGGTGCATTCCTCGGTGGATTAGGGATATTCTTCCCTGGAATCGCTCTCGCTATCGCGATTCAGTCATTCTGGCGTGTTCTACGAAAGCAGAAGTATGTGATCGATTTCCTTCGCGGTGTGAATGCATCGGCTGTAGGATTAGTTTTTACGGCTGTGTACCGGCTTTGGGAAATAGGGTATTTGAGTCCCGGGGAACGTAATGGGCAAAGCCTGGCAAAGGAGCCCTGGTGGGTTGTTGTCGCCGCTGTTACTTATGCTGAGAGTGCGTGGTTTAAGGTTCCACCTGCAGCGGCTATTTTGCTAGGTGCTGTGCTTGGGTTGTGTTGGTACGGAGTCGTTGCTCCTGCCTGGTGATAAACGCGGATACTCTGGAATATGCTTGAATACTACTTGGGGAAAAAAATGCGAACAAAAGCTAAAGAGTCAGGCCCACATAGTGGTATCTCAACTGACTAGATTGGTTGGCGGAGGCTAAATGCAAAATACTGGGTACATATATAGATGAGCACCAACATAGCCCATCTCGCCTGAAGTCATTTATCAAACTTGCTAGTCAAAGAAATCTCGAAACGTCATCAAGGATTATAGGGGGTATTCTCTCGCATAATATATACCTCGCCTACTATCACTGTGCATCCAACTGCCATCGATATTCCAATAATAGGCAGATTTACCTTAGCAAATTCTAGATCCCGGATCTTGATATGCTTTTGTGCAAGGACGTTGCGCCATAATAGTCCTGCCAGTGAGGCGCTCAACGCGCAGCTGAACGCTCCGTAGTTGACCCCAAGCGCCATGCTATAGACGGTAGCCCAGAATGTGCGGTCGCTGATAGGTGTACCATTGGCGAGATGGATAGCCTGCCACGTCTGCACCATGCGGGAAAGAAGGATGGCAGTACCTATATTTGTACCAGCGAACTAAGACAGGTCAGCTGAGCAAATGACTGCGTATAGCTAATAGTCTCACATTGCAGAGTATAACGGATAGAAATCCCATTCCTCCAATCGCCCCCACCGTCCCGGTACGGGTTACCCAATGGTTCCAGCCATACGCGAAGACCTCAACCCACCCTTTCGCGACCAGAGCTTGCACGAGGACGAACATGGCAAAGGAAAAAGGAACAAGCGTAAAGGGCATACGCGATGCTACAGCCGTTGCTGTAGGAAAAGTCATCTGAAGCCATTGATAGCCGTTCATGGCTAGTGATTGAAGTGTGGCTTTCTCCGGTTCCTGTTCACCAGGGAGATCCTGCTGTTCTGACCATGGTCGCAGTCTTCCACTCGCCTGTGCGCCCCTAGGGCCACCCGGGTTCAATGGTAGGGGACTCAGGTTCGAGCGAACTGATTCCTGCTCCTCGTCGAGAGTGCTCACGTTACTCGGGAGCGACTGTTGGTGAGGTAGCTGGTTATTCATCGAGATGGTAGATGGCGCGCTTGGGGTCCCACGGTTTCTTCGGTCGAGAATGCCAGATGATGGAGTAACATGCGCCCCGGTCAACTGGGGCTTCCGTCTGTCTTCCGCTAATTCGCTACCCCCCACAACCCGGTCAGCGCGCATGCGCTCCACCTCTTCTTGGCGCCTGCGTGCAATCTCGTGTGTCTCATGGCGATGAAGCCATCCATTTGCTATATCCCAGCAGAATAGGACAAATGCAGCTGGCAAGGTCACCCAGAAAACAGGTTGCGCGTGACCCTGGTTTGCTGCATCAAGCGTCAAAACAGTGATGAGCGTCGCAGCCATGATGACTATACCAAAAGCTGCTCCACGTTTATCGAGAAAAGGGTTCAGGATTTCCTCGAGCGATAACAGCTTGCCGTCCTCGCTGCTTGCTGCCTCGTTCCCCTGCACTTTATCGATGCCTCCCCTTTTAGGGATGTTAGGGTTCACTGGGCTTTTGTTCTTCGCTTCCTCCGGCAGCTCGTGCATTTCGATTGATAGTGGGACCAACGATTCGTCTGCGAAGATAATGTATAGCAAAAAGGGGAACAGAACGATGGCAGTAATTACAACTGGGACAATCATGTTCGCCGTGTAATCGATAAATCTGATTTCAAAGGCGCTCGTGAGCACGAGATTCGTGGGATTGGAGGTGACCAGGATTGCGGAAGCGATGTTGGCGACCGCAAACTGGGCGTATATCCACGCTTGAGGATGCAAAATATTGCTGGACACACGGATCATGTAAGCAAGAAAGGTAGTGCCGGACAAAACAATCGGATCATTTCCGATGAAGCTTCCAAGAACAAAGAAGAATGCATAGAGATAGAAATAAAGTCTATGCCCAACCTTACCACCTTTTTGTAGTACTTTAAATGCCAAATAGCGAATACAGCCAGAGGCATCGATGGAGATAGCGATGTATGCAAGACTGAGAAAGAAGACCATAATATCGATAGGAGATATGTTGTCGGCTTTGATAGTCCCCTCGTACACCTCCTTGCGCCCAATCGCCGAAACCGCCAGGAGCAATAGGTCGGCAATCAAAGGTGCTGTCACAAAATTGAAGGGAAAGTATATGCGAACGAAACGGCCAGCATCCTGATCACGTTGACGCTCATTGATCACTCTCCAGGTACTGAGAGTGTCTAAAGCAGTATTGAGAAGGCATCGAGGAAGATAGAGGGGTATATGGAAGGGAAAGATGACGACAACATCTAAACAAGAGCAGCTTGTCAGGTACCGAGCAGGTACAGATCATAGGTACTTACTGGCGAGGACAAAAACAACAAGCGTAGTGATTGAACGCCAGTCTTTGATCTTGTTTGTGTCGAGTTCCTCGACCATCTTGCACTCTTCCTATATTACTTCGAATCAACTGAGACAGCCGGCGGATGTGCTGGAATGAGGCCCTATATAGTGTATCAGTTGCCGAGCCCTCGTGCTGTCAACCTACGGTGTTATTGGTTATTTTCAAGGCGATTGCGTGCAGCGCTTTGAGTACGAATCGCTTCGAAATTCGGCAGCTATGCTTCCAAGGCGTCTCAATCATGTTGGTAATCTTTGTGCTCGTATTCTGAGAACCAACTCGAACACACACGCATCCTGCTCAAATGGCGATTTCTGGCCGATGATGGCCGGACCGATCCTCACCCTCCAGAGCTTTTCCAAACTAGGCACGTCTTTTACGAAAGGTAAATATAAGACCTCTTTGAAGGCTCGAGAGTACTTGAGTAGATAAACTGTCCACCATCTTTCTCAGTGTAACAGGTATTGTGAGAGATTGGTTTCGCCCGCCTCGCTGGGCAGCAAAAATCGTCCGTGGGTAAGTCGGTCTCTTCTGGAGGCGAGGAGACCATGCCTTTCAAGCGGCTGACTTCTCTTCTGGTTGACTTTCTCTCGAGTGCTAGAGGATGTGAATGCTTGCGCAAACGCTGCAGTGATGGTTGAGAATAGTGAGGTTTCCCTGCATCACATGGTACAGTTGGCAGTGCCCCACCGGAAACACGCTAGTCTTGGCGAACATAGACACATCTGCTCTTTTTCCCTTCGCAAATCTCGTCCGAAATGGCGTCCCCAGGCAGCAGTCATTTGAGGAGTGCGGCGGAGAACCCCTCTCTTCGGTTGCTTGCGAAAGTTTACCGTTATTTTCGGCCTGTCGTAAAGATTTCTAGGATTTTTTGGCGCTAGTGGAGAACGTTCATCTACAAAAGCCAACAGTGAAATGTAGCAGATAAGAGGAGCTTTCCAAAGTTTCTGGTGGGCACTGAGGAAGAGAAACTATAAAATCTACTTTGAGAAGTGTGAATAGCCCTGTGTTGGGACTGATTTTCGCAACCGTATACCGACTGGGGGATATTCGGTTTCTGACCCCTGAAAGAAGTTTCTGCGAGAGTTTAGCAAGAGTTATGGTGGGTAGCTATTGCAGCGCTGATTTACTTAAAGAGGGCATGATTCCAAGTGCCGCCAGCTCTAAGACTTTCTGGTAAACGTCATGTCAAATACCAAGAAAGTTCATTGTTCACAACGCAATCTGCTACTATTCCTCTAAAACTATATCTACCCTGACTACCCTATCTATCCCCCAGAACACAAATCCAACCGCTCCCTCCCGATCCATTAACAAGGCTAACCTCATCCCTCCATCTAACCC
>NW_020798102.1:0-127823 GCF_002237265.1 Aspergillus thermomutatus | reverse complement strand
GTTTTGGGGCGGTTGGGGGCGAAGGGAGTTGTAGGGGTGGTTGGTTGATGACGGTTCGTGGGTTTGGGTATGGGTTTGATGTGTGAGGGAGGGTTTGTACTATATTTTGATGTAAATGACTGATTGATTGGATCTATGTACTATAAGATGATGATATTCTGGCTATGTTGAACGTGTGAGCAGCACCTCCTCGACTGGCTTCAGCTTCCCGGCTAGCTCAAGCATCCATTCTTGTTTAGCTGTATCCGCGAAGAGAGGATATGGTCTTCGGCAAGCGGCGCTGTCATCGGGATAGCCCAGCAATTTGGCGACGACCCATTTGCTCCCGTTGATTCCTCCCTTTGCAAAGGCCCATTCCGACGTGGCAGCCTTCAACTGGAGCTCCGTTGCTTCCTGGACCTTACCAGCCTTGTAGAGATCGTACAGCTCGACACACGCCTACCGCCACAGTATCACAATCAGCGCACAGTAAACAGACCTGGAAAAGGATACTCACCCTCGGGTACAGATTCGCCATTCCCGTAATCGCCCCGACAGCACCAACCGCCATCGCCGGGCCCATCCAGTCAATCTGCCCACCGAGCACGCTGAACGGACTCGCCGCATTGGCCGTCACACGGGGGACCTTCCCAATACCTCCACACGTCAACTTGGCACCCGAGATATTCGGATGCGCGCTCAGCTTCACCAGCATGTCAGAGTCGACGTCCAGCCCCGCCGCTACACCGGGGTAATTGTACACCATGACGGGGATGGGGCTGTGGTCTGCGACTTCTTCGAAGAAGGACACGATGGCGGCGGAGTCCATGGCGAAATGGTAGTAGCTCGGTACTAGGACCATGGCGAAGTCGGCGCCGGCTTGCTGGGCTGCGATGGTCTCGTCGATGACATGGTGGGTGGATTGGCCGCCGCAGCCGAGGGTGATGGTTACGTCTGGGCGGTTGAGGCGGGCTGCGAGCTTGCGGGTTAGTTGGACGAGAGAGGTCTTTTCAACGGTTGAGAGTGTGACTGCTTCGCCGTTGGAGCCGGCGAGGACGACTGTTGACGTTGTTAGGTTGCAGCCTTGTATGGTGGGGGGATGGGGGAGAGGGACGTACTTCCGTGGAGACCGGACTGGATAAGGAACGAGAGATGCTTCTCTTGTACGTCCCAGTCAATGTCCTGGCGTGGGTTATTTTGGAAGAAGGTCAGACAGGGAACGTGAATGCCTCCTGGAAAGAATTTGTTGCGGTTGATCTGATTTGATGCCATCGTGTTCTATATTCTCAAGCTCGAGGTCAAGGACGAGTACGCCTGGTGTCGGATCGTGTGAACGATTCAATGTGCTAGTTGTCCCCGCACTTGGATTGGGTTCAATTCATCTCTTTAAATAGTTGTCGTGGATCTTCATGTTCCCCTCAATATCCCATATTTATGAAAACAACATCTCGGATTCTCTCCGAGAGACGCAGGTAAACCCCACCACCCTCGGCAATCTGACACCAGTTCGTCTAAGAGACATTTTCCGATGCCTTAGTGTTTCTGGTCAGGCTTGATATAAATTTCTAGCTCCACTGTGTACCGACTTGTGGTCTGAATCCCCAGGGAATCCATAGCCAAGGCATACCATGAGGGTTTTCTCTGGAATATTGTCATCAGATAATCCCATCTGTGCTCCACAGCCATAATGAATGGCAATATTGCATCTTCTATCCTTAATTTATTAGCATATATATTGTTTGTTGAGTGTTCCTGAGCTCAAACTCAAGTTTGACCTACCTTTGACTGTACCAATTTAAAATCATGAGAAGTCCTGGTATGTCACCATCCTTAACACGTGTAGCGAAGATATATATTTACTCTGGGACTATTTGGATATATTCAGTAGAGTGGAATCAAACTAAGACTTTAAAGCTTACTCCTTCACTAGGACTTGGATTGCCCTTATCTATGTTGCTTAAATGTTGTCATTTATTTTCTTGGAGTAGAAGGGCTAAAATAGAAAGCATTACTGCCTATTAGTTAAGTAAATGTGCATCTTCCTGCGGTTGACTGAATGATGGAAGCTTCTGTAGCTCTTACAACTTCCCCCGCCCCTGTCATAGCACTCATATCTTCTCCCATCCCTTCCACCTTATTCCTTACTTTTAACTAAAACAATCTCCTTTACTGTCGTCCCACCTGCTGGCCCTAAGCCCACCACCAGCTACTAAGGGTTGTTAACAACTTGTATAGCCATGGTGACGGCCACATTCCATCACCATGGCCGCCCACCCAATCCCCTCTGCAGACCTCTATGGGCGCCGGCCCCCGCCGGCCTTCACCAAGTTCCCTGCTCGCAATGTCTACCAGTACAGCATAAGTATTTCCTGTTCTCAATCAAACAAACAAGACAATCCTTGGAGCTGCGCCTTGCTAACAAAGGCAAAGGTTCAAATCGGAAACAGTGTTGAGATGAATGCTAGTCATCAAGAAGGTCTGGAATTGCAACGCTCAACTCCTGGCTTACTGGACGCACCTCTATGTAAGAGGTAGCCCTTGAGGCTAGAAGTAAGCACACCATTCATCTGAGCTGCAATGTGTTCAGTGACTAATAGTCACAGACTTCCTTGATCATGATCTTCATGAGCATCCAAGCGGCAAATTCCTCGCGCTCCTTCTTCAACCCCAGCAGTGAAAATTGAGGTCTCAGAAACAATCTTCTTTTGGTGCCTTTTGGCCCCAATACATGGAATGTGAGTACATAGCGTTGAGCTGGCCCCAATAGCGAACCTTTATGTGCAACATCGGTATAGGACCTCTACCACCAAAGAGGCCCCCGGCCTGCCCCGCAAACAAAAGAAGTAAGTATTGATTCAACCTTCAGAAGAAGCATTTGAAGACTTGTAATACTAATACTTGCATATAGAGCGGGGCAGATGCGGCCAGTGTGGAAACTTCCACACTGGCGAGTGCTGGCCCCTCTGTGGGCAATGCGGGCGCCGCCATCTCAAGTCCCGCCTACGGCAAGCCATTGGGAGAAAACTGAAAGTCAGGGGTCTGAGGGAGATGATGATCGCCTACCTACATTATAGACTGTAGTCCCTTAAGCAGCATATTGTTAGGCACAGCGAGCCTGTATGTAGTGAACTGCAGGGGTCATGTGGGCAGTATGTGACCTATAGAGATATCATTACCTGCTAAGGGGTGAGCATCTTATACCCTAGTAATTAGTTCAATAATAAAGGTATTGCTACTATCATGCTATCTATTATTTAATTAAGAGCATTCCCTAGGTGTTCTTATAGTTCTAATTACTCTACTAATCAAGATAGCCTAATAGGAGTACTTTCTAATAGAGACTAAAGAGTAACGATATATAGGCAATGTATTCAAAGAATAAAGTGAATATAGAGCCTCTAGAGCCGTGAATAAGGCTTATATTATTTACTATCTGAGGAATAAATACTGTGGTCTTTCCTTCTTCTCTAGCTGATGCCTGTGGTTAGGTCACATTCCTAAATCCTGATCTTCCTCAACACTGAGCCTTGGTTTCCACAATTGCGAATGCTTCGTCGCCCCCCCTGGGTCCGTAGAGATAGCCATCTGTGCGTAGTCGACATAGGATGCATTATATGATGCCCAGGTAAGGTAGATTTTATGTCGATCTTGGGAGACTAGAAGGCGTCTTAATGACACAGAGTATTAGTAGCCAGCTGATAATGCTGAATGGAAGTCAAACTTACTGGTTGTTGAGGCGCACTGTGCGTCCCTCACGCTTGTCCTTAAGTATCCAAACGACCATCTCGGCGCTTTCTTGCATGTAGATTTCGCAATCTCTCTGGTCGCCTTTTTGCCGGAGACGAGCCTTGGTTTCCACGATTGCGAACGCTTCTTCGTCCCTAGCGCGATTGGGCAGATAGCCATCTGTGCGGGCCTCTATGCTGGCTTGATCGAACTTGACCTTGAACGGGAGACGTCGTATACCCCAATAACACTTGTGGTTGGGGGTATTCAGGGTTACCGCGTCGAGAAATGCTATCAGCGCCTGATTGACATATTGCTCGTCGGGGTCTGTTCGAATGTCTGCCACTCCTGCTCAGCCGCTGGTGTCGAATGGGGGTCAGTTGTCCCTGTGTTGCTTTCTGAGGGTGTGCGGCCCTCTTGGGATCTATCGGATGATGTTTCTATGTCGGGCGTTCGGCTCATCCTAACGCTAGTCGACACTTTATCTTCTTTTGGAACCATTTTAGCGGCTTCCAATTGGTATTCTCTGACGACCGCAAATGGTCCCAACTCAATCGAAGCATCACTCTTGTCTCTGATTGACCGCAGGTAAGCTTCGAAGTCGGCGTGGAAGCGTTCATTATTAGTTCTGAAGATCTCCGCCATTTTCTCAAGATCGTCTTTTTTGAACACTCCATTTCGACCAGTAATCTGCTTCACTGTCTTCCTTGGACGCCAAAAAACGCGGAATGTGAGGAATTGCTCGGGTGTGACGCAGGAACCAGACTGCATGGCATCGATCTTGTTGACTGTCACCTTGTCTACTCCGTGGTCCCTGGCTAAACGGCCCCAGCCATATGGGTTTGTGGGGATGCACTTGATTTTAGGCATGATGGTTTCTAGGAAAGCGAATCTCGAAGTTGAAAAAGGTACTTGGACTCTATTGTAGAAACGTATCGTGTGCTGCTAAAATTGCGAGTGCATGGAGGAGAGAATCAAGGCCAGCGACATTCGACGGCTATGAAAAGCTCTCCATCACACGAGTCTTCAGGAAACTCCTAACTGAAGGAAGGTGCTTAGCTACGTACATCCTTCCATTCCCGGAATCCTAGCGCAAAGCAAGAAGAACGAAACATCAGACTGCCAAGCCAGGAGCAATTCGATAGTTCAGTGAAGCAGGAGTAATCTCCAAAGACCTCTCTTCCATTCTACCTACCTTACCTGATACAGAGGGTATTTGAGGTAAGCCCAATAGGCACGGCAGATAGGTAACGCGCAAACAGTGACGTCGGTGCTGTTTCTTTATTTTCGAAACTCATGAGAGGGGAGTACTGCAACACCACCTTTTCCCCATCGTAATGTGCCTGAATAATCCTCGCATGTTTGGGACACATATACGATATGGCCAACATCTGTCTGTACAGTTAGAAGAGCTCAGGATCAGTGGAGAAGAGGTGTAGACTCACGGGGCCCATAGCGTACTGTTCAAATTCTTCGAAATCATACCAGTGATACATGTGATGGAGGAGCCCACTGACTTCAGCATGGGTGAGGCTCGTGTCGTTCCCACGATATTGAACGTGGAGTTCGACTATTATGTGGGGCATTGGCGCAGGTTGGTCGATGTGCATGTAGGAATACCATGCGTTCCAGTGCCCGTCCCCTATCCTGTCCCCTGGGTCGATAGAAACACGGCCCTTCGCCGTCCACAAAGTCAACAAGTCCCGCAGTGGTGAGAGTTCGACCAAAGATGCTGGCCTGTCGGAGATATAAATCCCAGAGCGACGGTTATACGCATGGGAGCTAACGTGATGAAAGAGAAGTGAGAGATCCGACTTCCATAGATTTCCTCCCGAGCTTTTTCCTCTGGATTTTCCAACCTTGGGTACATCCTAATAAGCTCAGCCAGGGTTTTTTCATAGGTGCGCTCCTCCTCGAGATCAGATATCACTTCGCCCGGCATGAACGGATACTCCGAAATGGATTTAGGCTGGGGCATGAAAAAACAGGGCTCAAATTCTAAAAGCTCCTTATCTGGCGTTAATTCAACCCTGATTGGTTTCAACCCCAGCTCACAGAGCTCGTCAATCCCAAAGTTGGGAGTACTGACGGAGCTGAGGGCTTGCTGGAGCTGCTGAATGTGGTTGATAATGGCGGACCGTTTGGCCTTCATGGCCTCTTTGCTCAGATCACGACGAGTCATGGCTGAGGGAACCACAAGCAACAGCTTTTAACAGAGGAAGGAATCGAATTGTGAAGGTGAACGTGAGATGAGCTCATGAATATATACTTCCACCTATACATGAGTCAAAATGATGTCAACTCAGGCATATGTATTACGATCCGCTGATCCTCAATTTTACATACCCCTTTTGAGCTCATCGACCTTAAAGTTTCGAGATTCCGGGGAATCATAGACTTGAGACTAGGGTTACATGCCTAGGTATGTAGATCTGAACGACTTCTCAACCAAAATGGGTTGCTCCTATCTGTGTTGCTCAAATGTCGTTATTTATTTTCTTTGAGTAGAAGGGCGTCATTTCATATAGTAAGCAAGTATACCTGAAATGAGTATTGTTGCCTATTAGGCAGGTGAATGCGCACCTTCCTGTGGTTAAGTGAATAATAATGGAAGCTTCCGTAGCTCTAGCAGTTCCCCCCTCCTCACAGCCTCACATCTTCTCTCTTCCCTCATATCATCTCTCATCCCTTCTATTCTTACTTTCATCCACACCAGCAATTGCAACAGCAAAGTTTGTTTCTCACAACAATCTCCTTTAGGTGTCTTTTTGAATGCTACCTACAGTGTGAGTACACAGCGTTGAGCGAAATGACCACGCTCACCCGGGACCAGGCCCTAGACACCTTGTTATGTGGCACCTATTGGTGCATGTCGTGGTTAAGAACCGCAGCAGAAAATTGGGATTCAAATGACACACGTCCCTTCTTCATTGACTGTGTCATCAAACATAACACATCAACGCTGTGCAGGCAATGCCGCACCCACCACGCACTTTGCAAGCCCGTATGTTTTGATAACTTCCTTTTTCTGTTAATATACTGATGTTGGTGCTGGCTAGGTGGCGGCTTGTATGGCCAGAAACGCTCTTGACCTTTCCGCGATCATCAATGGTACGCTGGTTTCCTCGATCCGACCCTAAACTGGACCGCCGCCATACATATTGAAGTGACGGAAGCTCTTCTGGATCTTATCGATGCCTTTTCGAATATGGAACAGGCCCACAGATCCCAACATGGAACAACGGGCAAAAAGAAGTCTCGGAAGGTACGTTGACGTGTCGTACAGCAGACGTTCTGAGGCTTCTTTGCTAACGTTTAGTAGACGACACAATAGGACCCCACTTCCCCGCGGCAGAGAGTTCTATTCTCTTGAGCGGGAGGCTACCGAGGTTCAGACGGCCCTAAGAGAGATACTGAACCATCACTGACGGCCTCGTCCAAGTATGAACAGAAGAATCATACTTATCTGTCTTTTTCTGTTCAAACAGCCCTGCTAAGAATCTAAGTGTAGGCCTTGAGAGATTTGAAGGTCCAAAAAGCACCGCTAAAGTCTCCAGGAACATTCTTGACGTATACCCCCATGCTGGCGCATCCGTGAATGAATGGGCGGACTACCGGTCTGCAAAAAGCCTCAGGCTTATGCCTGGGGGCCCAAGGTACGTCTGGCCCCAATAGCGAATCTTTGGACTGGATCAATGTATGTCTAACATTGGTATAGGCCTCCCCTTAACGAGACAGTTGCTGCGCCCGCTCCTCCTGCTGCGCCCGCCCCTCCTGCAGTCCTGCTCCCCCCGCTTCTAAGAGTCAGTACATTGATTCAACCTTATGAGAAGCATCTGAAGAGTGGCAATACTGACACTTGGATATAGAGCGGAAGAGTTGTGACACTTGTGGAAATTTCCACACCGGAGGATGCTGGCCCTTCTGCCAGTAATGTGGCCGCCGGCACGCCGGCAAATGCCGCCCTGCCGCCACCATCGGTGGTCAACAATTACACTTTCAATGGTGATGGTCATACCCTCCTCTGAATGAGACTCCTGCTGCGGCCCCTCCCGCTCCACCCTCCGGCCGCTAACAACAAAAGTCAGTATATTGATTCAACCTTCATGAGAAACATCTGAAGAGTGGCATTACTAATATGGATATAGAGCGGAAGCGTTGTGCAAGTTGTGGTAATTACCACAAAGACACCTGTTACCTCTGCCCACAATGCGGGCAGAGGCACCGCCCTGGCTCCTGTCGCCCGGCCGCGCCCCGCCAAGCTCCTCCAGCCCCGGCCCCACTGCCACCAATGGTGGTGAACATCTACGGCGGGGCCCACACCTGGGGGGTACCCCTCTGTTTCCGGGGCCCCCTGCCTCCTCGGCGGGCGCCGCCTTCCACCCCCGCCAGCAAAAAAAAGAAGAAGAAAGCGCCCCGACAAGGCCAAAAAGAAGGCCAGGAAGGCGAAGGAGAAGGAAGAGGAGGAGGAGAAAGAGAAAGAGAAAGAGAAGGGGGCTGAGAAGCCCAGCTCAAACTGAGCATATATAAATTAACATTGTATATGTTATTCATGTATCTATTCCGTCATAGATGCAGATCTTCATCTTGGTCGGGAGACTAGCGACGGATGAAAGGTGTCGGTTAAAATATTATACCACTATGACTATGGACATGTAATCCCTCGACTACCTAAGGAGTACATCGTGCGGACACCTTTTTAGTCTAGTGGTATTGGATTTTGATAGTGTCAAAATGAGCCATAACATGTTTGAATATCACTGCTAGCTTGTTGGATGACAATCTAGACACCTTAGCCTAGTGGTCCGATTTTTGACGCTATCTAACGACGCTCCGGGGATATCCTTTGGCTTCATGGCGGAGCTCTTGCGTTTGTTTATATCATCTGGATAATCTTCATCCCCGTAGACAAGAGGCGTGGACGTCACATAATCGTTCCTGCAACTCTTGGTCTTGATTGTAGCGGATTGAAGGGCTTAATCATCCAGCTCAGCTAACTCTTTTCCGTGTGAGATGGGCTGGAGACATTGAGCATGGTACGGGCGGGCTGAGCAGATTGTTTTGACCGGACCTGATGGCTGCGCCTCCTCGAATAGCGTTGAGATCAGGTCAAGTTATGCCTATAACACCCTGAGACATACTCGATGTCATCGAGACTTGTTGATACGATTTGGGTGGATGTCAGCCCTGCTGGTAAGGTTACGTGCCTATGTAGATGCTAATTACTGAATGTGTTACATTGACTTGCTCTCTATATAGTACTTCTTAATTAAAATACACCCTGAATGGGCCTGCCTTGCAAAGTGTATCTATGTGTTTCCTGCCGAATGTCGGTTATCACCTTCCGATTCGTAGAGTAGAGCTGGAGCATCACTGTGGTCTGGAGCAAGTGCGCTGGCCGTGGCCCTTTCCAAGTGTTCATAATCCCAAGTAATAAAAGAGCATCGTAGAGCCCATGTTGTTTGTTTTCCTTTTGCACTTCAAAAATCTTCGCTTACCACAATGTGAGTTACATAGCATTGAGCTGGCCCCAATAGCAAATCTTTGGACTGGATCAATGTATGTCTAACATCGGTATAGGCCTCCTCTCAGCGAAACTCCTGCTGCGGCGCCGCCCGCTCCCCGCACTCCCCCCGCCCCGCCTGCTACAAAAAGTCAGTACTGATTCAACCTCCATGAGAAGCATTGAGGAGTGGCACTACTAATACATACTTGGATATAGAGCGGGGCCGATGTGGCCAGTGTGGAAATTTCCACACCGGCGAGTGCTGGCCGATTTGCCCGCAATGCGGCCGCCGGCACCCGGTTTACACCCCGGTTGCTTGTCCTTGGGCCCGCGGCCGCCGCCCCATCACCAAGCCCGCTGGCCCCGCTCCCTCTGCGTCCTCTGCGGGCGCTGGCCCCCCGCCCAAGAAAAAAAGAAGAAGAACAAGGCCTGATAAGGCCAAAAAGAAGGCCAGGAAGGCCAAGGAGAAGGAAGAGGAGGAGGCGAAGAAGAAGAAGGAGGAAGAGGAGAAGGAGGCTGCAAAGGAGAAGTCCAGCTCGGATTGAGCTTATATAAATTAACCCTATATATATTATTCATGTATATAGTTAATTTCATCAATTAAATCAGTGATTCAAGCATTCCTTTCAATAATGTACGTAGTCCTCAACTCATGAGTTGTCATCGAAGTGACACGAATACTGAATACTCGTGACACCGTCTGGCTGATTCTGGATCAATCCCAACAGAGATTCGAACTTTTAGAACGATGAATGTGTTGGATACTTTGTTTTATGTTCGAATAACTAAGGTAGTCAGTCCACGTGCCTATCCAGAAACTGATATCATGGGCTACTTGGGTAAATGTGAACGTGAACCATGGAATTGTTTCGGGATGTACATATTTGGCTTCTGGGGCGGATCGCTTAGGTAGTTACTAGTTACCCCGGATTCGAGTCTCGTTCGCGAGCATTCTCTCTGGGCCTGGCACTTAGCGAGAAACAATGATCAAAGACGGGAGAAAGGCCGAACGGAGTTGCCCCGTTACTCGGACTCCTCCCTAATGATTCTGTGGGTCAGATCTCAGACTAAATGGACAATAATGCGGCCTTGTGCAACTCTACTTTCTAGTTGCTGTATTCCCTGTTGGCCACGATGATCAGCGACAGGAATTTGAGTCAGATGGTTGTAATCATCCAAGCATTAGTAGGTCGAAACCACGAATATGCTAAAGTAAAACCATACATTATCCCGAATACCGAAATCTGTGACGCTGGACTCAAACAAACAAACAAGATTATGTCTTTCCCCCTCCTTTGATGCGATCATGCGAAAAGTCTGGGAAGTGGGAACGTCATGACGAGAACGTTGACTCGAATCAGATCACGCTTGATTTCCCGACACAAAACGCCATGCAATAGCATTAAGAAATAAAGGTCGTCTGAGAAAAATTGAAATAAAAATAAAGCAACGAACAAATCTTTACCAGGCACAGTGGCCACCGTCGATGCGCAGATCGCTTCCTGTCATAAAGCTGCTGGCGTCACTCAAGAGAAAGACTGCGGCGCCCCGGTATTCATTGGGGGTAGACAGACGACCCAGCATGTTGTGCTTGGGCCATTCATCTCGGCGCTCCGGGAACTGAATGAACAAATCTTCGACCATTTTCGTGACAATGTAGCCCGGGGAGATGGTGTTGACGCGAATGCCATATTGACCCCACTCCATGGCCAGATTGCGACCGAGCTGGATGACAGCGGCTTTGCTGGCATTGTACGCGGGACAAATGAGACCCTGGTCAAGTTAGCATTGCATTCGTTCAGATGAGAACAGTCGAGGCCATGCAACCGATATTTGATGGCCAACCGTGACATAAGTCAGAAGCGGGGAAGGGAAGTCCGGGGATCCCCGTTTCCCACTCTGGAAAGGAACTGATGGGAACGTACCCGATTCGCGACAGTACCACTCATGCTCGCAATTAGTGCGATGCTACCACCATTACCAAAGCGAATCATCTGCTTGGCCACTGCCTGGGCAGTCATGAACACACCCGTCACGTTGACCTCAAACATGGTGTTTGCGTCCTTGGCCGTGTACTCCAGGGCCGGGGTTTCCTGTTGGATGCCTGCCGCAGCGATCAGGCCGTCCATCCGACCCTCGACATTGGCGATTTGCTCAACGGTGCTGGTCAACAATTCCGAGTCGCGCACATCGATGCGACGGTAGTGCAACTCCGTGCCCAGTTCCTCCTTGGCTCGCTTCTGGATCTCGAAGAACTCGGGGGACTGCCACATACAGCATGGTTAGACAAGATGTGCCATGAACAAGGTGGTAGAGCCAAGGTTACTCACAGGCTCCTCTAGACGATCCAAGCCGTACACTTTGGCGCCGGCCTCCAAGAGAGCTTCGGCCTGGGTTAAACCAAGACCGCGAGCAGCACCAGAGACAAGGACGACCTTGCCAGCCAGACTGAATTCTGGCATTCTACCCTTGGAGCCCAGAGAGACGTCTGCCTGTTTGGTGGCAGGAACGACAGGAGTGTCGGTAGTAATGGAGACAGACATTATGATTAGAGTAGCTCAGTAGATGTGTGGTCGAACAGTTTTCGAAGTACGAGAAAGTTGTCAAAGGGCAAGCAAGATTAACACGTCGCGATGTAGTCGTTCAATGGACTTGATTACTGCACAGGGGGAGGAGAATAGACGCTGGATAGACACAATCAAAGACAGATTGAGTTCAAGAGCAGCCACCGAGCACCTTAAATACTTCACGATTGTGAACCTACGGATGAACGAAACCAGAAAAAGGTGGGTAGTACTACGATCAAGCCAGATAGCTCATGTGAACAGTCGAAATTTGGATAAGTGGCCAAAAGAGGCAAGCATGATGGTGAGAGAGTCTGCGAGGGAGTCTGGTCGAAACGATGGATTCGGTCCAGACCCAGCGGGAATGCAATTATCGTGGCACGAACTATGCTATTATTGTCGGTAGGTTTATTTGTATTCGACAGGTTTATGACACTCTGTACAGCCATGGTACGCATGTTCGAGTACCTACCTACGTTTTGAATCTTCCTGATATGAAGGACAGTAACAGTTGTCGCTCTCTATGGAGAATTACAAGTTACAACGGTATCTCGAAGGTGCGAACGGAGGAGCAGGAATTAAGACAGGCAAAACCAAACTGATGATAAAATCATGATGAAGCGATGATACAATACCTGATCTTTCCCAAGCCTCGGGCTGATAATCTCATACAGGCTAAGACAAAGCAAAGTGATCATTTGCTCAACGGTCAGTGGAAGACTCGGATTGCTTAATTCAGTAATCCGGGCGGGAGGCAACCCGACGGGAACAGAGAACAGAGAACTGAAAATGAAATGCCGGGGGAGAAACGCCATCTTTCTAAGAATAATTGGGTCGAGAACGCTGGGGATGCGACAGCTTTTGCGGTCGGGGTCACGGGGCCATGGGCTGGAGCAGTTCTGGAAGGCGAGAATCAATGCAGCAGAAGATTCTACGGGGGAGACTGCAGGGTCAGATGATGGTCACGGGTCATGGGCGATCGTCCCTGGGATGGTAACGATGGTTATCACTGATTAGACAAGTCATCGAAATAGTACTCCGAGTATGAGACTAGCATGCAGGAGAAGACGGCGTGATCATGTTCCAAGAGAGATGAATTAGACTGGTCATGGGTTAGCATCCATAATCCAACCCACATGGACCTATCTACCAGCAGTTGACTAACACTCTCTCTTTAGATCCTTACACACTCGTGGCTCTAATTCATTATGGAATGGATCCCAAAGTTGAGCCAAGCCACCTCAAAGAAGTAGCACATGCTATCATTTTCTCCCTTCAAACTATACTTAGCACTGCGAAACTACGCCCGAATCTGTGGGATCTACCCTTGTCAACTTGGCGGATATATCGATATCCCTCAGCACCCGAGGAAATCTGTTATTGCCGATCAAAGATCTTCCCAGGGTTCCTGCAACATGCCCGAACAAGTCAGCCAATTCCCTTTGCTTTCGCGAGAGAGAGACACAACAACATACATAATCCAGTTAGGATCCAATGCCCCCTTAAGAACTTTCTACAGTCATTCCCCTGTCAGCAAGCTCCTCCCAGTCCCAGGTCCCTCGACCAGAAAACATACCATTAACGTCAGAGTCGCATCACCGACCTCCCATCGGAGCGCATCCTTCTTCCCAAATCCAATCCCATGCTCTCCCGTACACGTGCCGTCCATATCCAAGGCGCGCTGGACCATATTCTTAACGGCCGCCCGGGCCTTCTCGTACTCTTCCGGCTTCGTCCCGTCATACGTGATATTCTCGTGAAAGTTACTGTCCCCAACGTGGCCCTTGATGCAGGCATTCAGACCCAGCGCAGCCGCTTCTTCCTTGCTTGCCTCGATGATATCAGCTAGCCTGCTCAGGGGTACCGCGACGTCCGTGTTCCCTAAACGCACATACACGTCAATCATAAGCGGACCTGTTGGGATTCCACTGGTAAGTGGTAAAGGGGACATACACAGCTCCTCCCCTCCTTGCACAGCGCAAGCAGCGAATAAAGCGACTCCTTCCTCGCCGACCACAAAAGCGCCTGTTCGCGCTCATCCCTCGCAAACTCAAACCCCTGCGGTCCATACGCACCCACAATCCTTCTCACACTCTCCGTATTGTCCTGCACGGCCACGGGAGAACCAGAGAACTTGAAGAACAGCGTCGGCTGCTCCCTCCACACCCGCAGACACATAACACCAGACTCATTCACAATCAGCATCTGGGCTTCATCCATCAGCTCCAGCGCCGCAACCTGGGTCCCGCTGCGGATGACAGCCGCGGCAGCGGACACGGGATCCCGCATGGACGGGAAGGGAACGATGGCGACGGAAGAGTGCTCCGGGACGACGGCGAGTTTGAGCGTTGCTTCGGTGATGATGCCCAGCGTGCCTTCGGCGCCGACGAAGAGGCCGTTGAGGTTGTAGCCTGCGCTGCATTTGCGCGGTCGCCGGCGGGTTTTGATGACGGAGCCGTCAGCCAGGACGACGGTGAGGTTGATGACCCAGTCGCGCATTGTGCCGGAGCAGTTGGTGCTGATCATCCCGCCGATTTTTGCGCTGGGGGCTGTCGGGGAGCGATACATTCCCATCCAAGTAGACCAAGTCGAATCGCAAAGGACAGGGTTAGGAAACTGGAGTTACCGGGATCTATAGGAAAAAAAAACCCAGTGCCCATCTTTTTCAAATGCTCGTTCAGATCCACCCATTGTACGCTGGGCTGCACCACCACGTCCATATCATCCTCATTGAGCTTCACGATCTTATCCATATGGACGAAATCCATGCTGATCCCGCCAAACGGCGCCGCCGTATGGCCCTCCAGACTACTACCACCGGAGTACGGAATAATGGGCACTCTCCACCTGTGGCAGATGCGCGCGATCGCGCTGACATGGTCGGTGCTGCGCGGATAAGCGACAGCAACAGGGAGCGAGTCGACTCTGACGGACGACCACTCCGCGAAGCCGTGCATGCGCAGGTCCTCGTCATCGGTTGAGATCATGTCGTCGAATTCGCCGAGTTCGGTCTCGATTTCGGCTATCGCCTGTCCTGCGGAGAGGCCAGTTAGTTTGGGGTTTCTCCTAGTGATGCTCAAGGGATAATTTGGGTCCCGGTGGATTGACCTGGTGCATTTCTTCTAATGTCGCGTATCGAACGTCGGGGAGCTTCTGCTCATCCAGGATCGTGGGAACCTTGTCCCGGTCCTCGGTCGCAGTTGTGGTTGGTCGCGAGAGGCCGGCGATGCTGTACCCAACTACCCCGGCGACCACAACGGCGGCCAGAAACCCGGAGGTACGTCTCCCGGACTTTGTCGACGGGTGGACATGCGATGGCTGAGGATGCCCTTGTCTACGACATGTATTATTGCTGAATCCATTTCGTGTGGGGACTTGGGGAGATGACATCCAGCGCGGCCGATTGACGGCGCGCGAGAAGTGTCGGCCCAAACGCACTGTTTCTTTCATTCCAGTTGGATTGCCAGTGTACACTGTCCGAGGGATCTGTAAGAGGGATTGCGCTCGTGAATACTGGAGGTATCAAAGAAATTCTTATAAGCAAATATGATCAGGATACTTCCTCCCCTGGTGGGCCGGGGTAGTCAGACAGAAGGGGAAAATGACAGCGAGAGAGCCACCAAAAAGGTCTACCTAGATGCTTTTACTTTCTTTTCTCGTAAGGTAAAATAGAAGTTGATGTGATTTGCTCCTCGCTAGTCATAAGATAACAATCCATAATGTTTTCGTACCGACCTAACTGCGCCTCCCAGATCCAATCATAAAGCATAACTACGTAATTTAGTCGAGACCCATTTACAAGCCTGATTATCAAGTCAGATCAAGTCAGCATGAGACAGTCTCCCGTCCGGTCGACAATACTACGCCAGGTGCACTGCTTCTGCCGGGCCGTAGTCGGCCCCTGTCTCCAGACTTGTTGTACAACCTGGATCCCAGTCCTGACCGCTGTGATCCCATACATCTCCACACGGTCATACCACTGTCGGAACCGCTCCTGCTGCCGCGGTTCGAATGCCTCCGTAGCGCCAATAAAAGCCGGCCAGAAGAGCGGCGCGGCCAGGATCTTGGTCTCGGCCTTGATCTGCTCAATGGCTTCGATGCTGTCCAGAATCGCCTGCACGTACTGCCGGAGGTAACGGAAGCCGAGCAGCCGGATGCTCTGGGAGAAGTAGATAATCAGTGAGTTGAGGAACGCTCGGGTCTGGTGATAGATGATGTTTGCGCTGATGTCGTTGCTGTTCCCGTCGCCTCTTAGTCGGCGAAGGCGCTCCTCCAACGGCCAGTCCAGGGTTTCACGTTCGAGATCATTACATAACTGGTTCAGTGGGTCGGAGATGCAGAAGTTTCCGGTTTTCGCTCTCTCGTGGTTCACTTCGTCGATTAGTTCGATGGAGGCCTTGAGGAGCAGCAGTAGGCTCTGCGGTATACCGTAGATGCACTCATACGAGAATAGCTCTCCAGCGTTCATGTGCGCCATGGATGATGGGGTCTCATCGTCGGCAAGCAGGAGGTGCTCCCGTCCTATGGGCGGCTGCGGGCCTACCGTGCTTCGCGATCCCAAGGACGGCGAGAAGCGGGAGCTGTCGCCGCTCAGCCGTCTTACTGCCGTGCTCTCATATATCACTCGTAAGTATAGATAAATGCGATGGAGGGATTGAGCTTTGCGCGAGAATCTGGACTTCCGAGCGCTCATGTACGTAATGAGTTTTTCGGCGCCGTCTAGATGAACGCTGCATGTGCTTGTATCACCGGACATGACCTTCGACGCGGTTAGGAAAAGACGAGAAGACAATTTAGATGGTGTATAACATACATTAATCGTGATCATGGACAATGTGGTCGCGAGAAACTCCTTATACTTGGGCCTTTCTTCCCCGTGCAGGTCGCTCTCTATCGCACTCTTGAGCAGCCCGATCGCATCGCAACGATATCGGGACGCAATCGTCCCCCATTTCTGAGCGTCTTCCTTCCGATTAAATGCCTGATGATCGTTGGATAGGTAGAAAGCACTGATAGACAGCAAGGCGTTTCTTAACGCATTACGGATTCTTGTTGTGGAGCCTCCAAAGCTGATCTCACCAGCGCATTGGAGGACCCGGGGAAGATGAATGTTCTTCCAGGGGCTCTTGGCATTGTCGATCACACAGAATAGATTGACCACTCTATTTCGATAGTGTTCCATGAGAAGACGCTCATGGGTGGGTACGACCAATGTCTCATGTGATCTGGCAAGAGGTGACCGGATAGCCACCCGTACTTCTTCTGGTAGGAGATCAGGGGTAATTCCTGGCCCCTCTGGTGTGTAGCAATCCGCGTCCTGGATACTTTCCTCATAGCAGGGTAAATGGGTTACGACGTGCGGAGTGGTCAGAAGGGGCGAGATGGCGGACGCGTCTAAGTCATGCTGCTCAGTAAGAAAGCCCAAAGGGAAGGGATGCCCATGGAGGTTACGCAGATCCCAGGCAGCTTCAGCTTCCGAGTCATACGGGGGAGTAACGTCGGCTGTCGTAGGATCTTCATAAGGGAACGCCGCGTCCGCCTCCTGTCGGGTCTGCTTGGCTTTTGGAGGCTTGGTACCCTTAGGGTCAAGCGCCGCCGATAGAGAAAACTTGGAAGGGTACTTTTGTCGTACACTGAACGCACCAAAGTTGTGGATATGGGCGTTCACATTCTCCCCCGGCGAGGCGGTGACGACCGACTCGAGGGAGTCGATGTAGCGGAGAATGCTATCAACCTCACTCCACGCCAAAACCGACTGGGGCGGTTCTGGTGGCTCCATCAGTTACACGACCACACTAAAAGGAAAGGGCAACAAACAAGGATACAGACCAGTCGGGATGAGACGCCGGAGTGACTGAGCCCCAGAGACCGCCGGCGGGACCTCGGGTAGGAGACTCTCCCTGTCTGTGCCGGGCGTGAGCCACTGGAGACGGGCTCCGTAGCCATCGCACACCAGGCCCTTTTCATGACACTGCCGGCAGCTCGGTTTGGCTTCGTCGCATTTGATTTTGCGCGTTCTGCAGGTCCAGCAACCGGTGAACGTCTTTGTGCGCTTCCGAGCCCGCTGGTTATGTCGGGTTGAGACAGACATGGGCAGAGAGGGCCATCACCTGCCCTGGTTGAGAATGAAATTCAGATCGAGCCGTATAGGAGGCCAGGAGCCCAAAATTGATTGCGTTTGAAATTGAAAATGGAGGGGAGCAAGAAGTAATTACGGAGGAAGGTCAGAGCGAACGGGGAGATAATGAGGGGATGTTCTTTTCCCCCTATCGATCTTAGTGGGGGATCCGATTCTCTTTCGGAAGGCGATCGCGATACGAACACTGATGATATTAAGGTATGCATGACAGCATGAGAAAGACGTTATGGCAGGTCAGATTGTTTCTAAAAGCCTGGCCATCTTGAGTTGGATGGGACCTACTTTACACCACTTGGAAATCAACATAACATGTCCACGACAATGGAAGCCGCTAAACCAGCTACACAGAATGCTGGCAACCACGCTGCCTTGGCGACTGGCGGGTACGAGTTCCCCGGCATCCCTAAGATTGACGACCCCTACGAGAAACGCCAGTGGCAGCTCGAGCACATGGCCGGTGCCTTTCGCGTGTTCGCTCGCAAGGGCTTCACTGAAGGGACGAGCGGTCATATCAGCGTGAGGGATCCAGTCGACCCAACGACTTTCTGGATCAACCCGTACGTACGATTCCAGTCTTTTTACGGCGTTCTAACATGCTTATCTAGTATGGGGAAGCACTTTGGCATGCTGAAAGCGAGCGACATGGTGCAGATCGACGAGAACGGCCAGGTCATCGGCGGCAACAAGGCCGCCATCAACGCAGCAGGCTTCATGATTCACAGCGCCATCCATCGTGCTCGCCCTGACATCCATGCTGCCTGCCATACGCACTCGCCCGCGGGGAAAGCGTGGTCCACCTTCGGCAGGCCCCTCGACATCATCAACCAGGATACCTGCAACTTCTGGGGCACACAAGCAGTCTACAAGTCCTTTGGTGGTGTCGTTCTGGGGGCTGAAGAGGGCGAACGTATTGCCGAGGCACTTGGGGCCAGAGGTCGGGTCGTTGTTCTCCAGAATCATGGTCTTCTGACGACTGGGGGTACGGTTGATGAGGCTGCCTATCTATTTACCCTCATGGAGCGGTCTTGCGAAGTCCAGATTATGGTCGAGAGCACGGGGTTGCCAAAGAATTTCATCGGCGAGAAGGAAGCTGAGTTCACGGCCAAAGTGAACGCTGACCCAGTAAGTCCTCACTGAATAGCCCTTAAGCTTGGAATGAATGCCGCTGATGGTTGGGCAGGAAACACTCTATACTGAATTTCAACCCGACTTTGAGTACGAGATCTGGAAGTCGAATGGAGAACTATGCAAGGGAGAATAACTGGCTCAGTATGGAATTTATGCAGATTGCAGAGTGTGGAATAGTACTCTAAAATAACTTATATAGAATGTCTGCTATCATTCACACGACTCCCTTTCAGCGTACAGACAGCTACACTGTCATGTCGACTCTCATTGAATAGTCTGGCCATTACTCAAACCCAAGCTGATAGTTCAATAATAGTTTGTTCTCAACCACATTTGGTCTAGATTTAGCTCTCAGCCACGTCCACGTCTAAGTCCAAGGCTCAGCGGGGCGCTCCAGTTCGGCGGGCAGGCGATAGCGAAAAACCCCCAAGGATTCTAAATCCTCTAAGCTTGACTCAAATACCAGTCCTCGGCTTTTTGTAATTTTGACGTTCATTCCACCGTTGACCTTCTTCTACAAGCCTGATTTCTTCAAGCTACAATGGCGAATCGCGGAAAAACCCTCAACAAGGAGGTTTTCTGCCTCAAGGATCTCGAGCGACTCGGATCCAGCAAGATGCAGAAGGCATATCGAGGAAAGTCCTCCATCTGCGACACATTGTTCCAAACTGACAGCTCAGCAGAATATTACAACGAGGGAGCCATGGATCTGATCACGTATGCTTCACCTCCCTCTACTCGCTTCCGTCAATTCCGCTAAAAATCAGCACCGTACAGACTCAAAGAAAACCAGTCAGCCTATGACCGATATCTAATTCGACCCCGTGTCCTGCGCGACATCTCCCAGCTCGACACCACGACCACCATCTTCGGAACCCAGGTCAAGTTCCCCTTCGGGTTCTCCCCGACTGCTATGCAAGCGCTCGCCCACCCAGACGGTGAGGTGGGCACATCGAAAGCTGCCGCCGCCTGTGGTATCCTGATGGGCCTGTCCAACTATTCCACCATCGCTCTGGAGAAAGTCATTGCACATGCCAAGGGCAACCCGTATGTTATGCAGATGAGCTTGCTCAAGAATAAAGATGCGATGATTCAGATGATTCAGCGTGCCGAAGGTGAATCCTACTCCCCCGCCGAAAAGCTGCAAGAAGACAAGACAAAGAGACGATCGACTAACTTTTTTTTGTAAATGATTCAATTCAGCTGCCGGATTCAAAGCCCTCTTCGTCACTCTCGACGCACCATACCTCGGTCGCAGACTCAACGAGTTCCGCAATAACTTCGGGGTCCCCAAGGGCATGGAGTACCCCAATCTCTTCCCCGGCGTGGACGTGACCAACCTCGAGGAAGGCGACGAGAGCATGGCATACGGTCCGTTCTCAATCCTCTATTTCAAAATGCTGTACCGGAATGTACCCTAACTGCTGCCAGACGACTCTATCGAATGGCCCGACCTCCTCCCCTTCTTCCGCAAACACACCAAAATGCAAATCTGGGGCAAGGGCAGTAAGTCGTCCCTCCTCGCAGTCAAGTATATTCTACAGTAACCAGTAACTTACCCTATCCTACCCTTTTCGGGATCAGTCTACACCCGCGCAGACGCCGAACTCGCCATCAAATACGGTCTCGACGGTATCGTCATCTCCAACCATGGCGGGCGCCAACTCGATTCCGTCCCTTCCTCCCTCGACGTCCTCCGTGAAGTGGTTCCCGTCGCGAAGGGTAAGATCGCCATCGCTGTGGATGGTGGCATCCGACGCGGTACCGACATCTTCAAGGCGTTGGCCTTGGGTGCGGATTTTTGTCTTGCCGGACGACCAGCTGTCTGGGGGTTAGCTGTAAGCTTTCGTTTTCTCTCTGACGCCACCATGTACTTGGAGTGCTAACAAGGCATGCAATACAGTATGACGGACAGGCAGGTGTCGAACTTGCAATCAATCTGCTCTACGACGAATTTAAAACATGCATGGCCTTGTCTGGGTATGTTTCTTATATTCCTGCTTTTTTTTTTCTCTCTCTTGAATATCGCTTTCTATACCTTCCAACCATGGGTCTTAAAACTGACTGAAGATAGTTGCAAAACCGTCTCTGAAATCAGCAGTGATCATATCTCACTTTTGCAGCCAGACGGTCGACTATTGAAGCTGTGAGTAGGCCTTTCGTCTGTATGCGCCTCAATGTAGAGTAGAAAACTTAGTATCTGCATATAGCGATGAAGCAGTTGAAATTCGAGCGTTTCTATTGTAGTTCCTTGCTTGGGTGTTGGGCCGGTAGAGCCATCGAGCTTCTAGTTGAGGATGATGACTGTAGAACCGCCTTCACTTGCTGCCTCTGGCGTGTGGCCGCTGACGCTCTTTGAGCCGAGAGATCAGCAGCATATGTTCGGTGTAGAGGTATCGCGTTCTGGCAGCTGCAGCCTTGGAAGTAGCCGGCAATGGATGCAAGCCTATCTTTCTGTTCATCCATCACATCGTATTTCGGCTATGAGCCTATTGGCAAGAAATCAACCTTATCTGACAGAGACGGGCCCTCGCTATGCCCTGCCATATCCATATTGGCCAAGCCATGAAAGAACCCCGTGAACTCAGCATCCAATCCAATGCAGAAAAGGAATGACGCGACGGTCGACTAACGGGCTCCAGGCCCAAGTACTCCGGGATCTCGAACATGTGCTGATCGCGCATATATAAGTGTCGGGCGTGACGAGGAGAATCAAGGAAGTAGAAATCACTGTCTAGATAGAGCGTAGGGAAGGATCGTATCATTTATATGAAATTCCTGATTGAACTGTTCCTTGGAATGCTGACACGGCTATGGGTGAAAGACATCCATATAACTCAAGCGGTGTCGACATCGTTAAAAGCAAGAATGTAAATAGAAGGGAACTGGTACTGAAGCCGCTAGAAAAAAGAATCAGATCAACTAAAAGGAAACTCCTTCATCCACTGGGACCGGTTCCGAGGCAGGGGAAATCGATGCTTAACCCAGTGTCTTCCTAATCTTCTTGAGCCATATATTCTTTGTTTCTTCTTCGGAACTCCGCTCGGCCTCGAGAAACTCCTCGGCCTCAAGAGCGGCGATTTCTTCCAAGCCAGTGGTCAAATCCACCTCCTCAGGACGATACGCCCAGCGATCGTTTCGATGAACGGTCCGATGGACGAGGTAGATCACGATGAAAGCAGGGATACCAGCGTAGGAAGTCACAAAGGTCTGAGTAGAGCAGTGCCCCGGGAAGAAAACGGAGAACCCGTTGACGAGGCAGAGAAGAGTGAAAAAGACGAGACAGACCCAGGTGGCGTAGGGCTGTAGAACGGATTGGTAAGGCAGATTGGTGATTCCCTGCGCCTTGCATGCCTCCATGAACCGGAGGAAGATAATGCAGCAGCAGATCCAGGAAATGAAGCCTGCTGTGTTGGTGATGTTGATGAGCCAGGTGAAGACGGAGCTACTGGACGAGCTGGTGTTGAGGTAGGATAGGAGCGCGTAGAGACTGCTAGCTAGCACGGCGTTGACGGGGACACCGAAGCGGTTTGTGCGGCTGAAGATCTGGGGTGCGCTGCCTTCGCATGCCATCGAGTAGAGACTGCGACTGGACATGTAGAGGTAGGAGTTTCCGGATGACCAGGCGGAGAGGATTATGCCGCCGTTGATGACGCTGGGGAGGACTGTGATGCCGGCTTCTCGAATGGCGATGGTCCAGGGGGAGGCTGCTGCGCCGACACCGCCGTTCGTTAGGCCGGAAGCGTTGCTGGGGCAGATGACGCCAATGGCAAGCGCGCTGAGCACGTAGAACACGATGAGACGCCAGATGAAGTTGTTTGCGGCACGCGGGAGATTCCTGCGGGGAGAACGCATCTCTCCACTGGTGAGTACAACGAGCTCCGGGCCAAAGACGAAAGAAAACATGGAGAAGACGAGAGCGTAGACGAAGGCACAGAGGCGGCCTGCGGAACCGTCCACCAAATACTTGTTCATCAGACCAGGGTCATTCCAGTACCGGAAGCCCAGACGTTCATGAGATGGCCCCCCACCGACGGCAAGGATGAAGGACAGGAGGAGCAGCCCAACAATCATGATAATTTTCAGCGAGGCAAACCAGAACTCAGACTCGGCGTATACGCGGACTGGCATCAGGTTCAACCCCAGGATGACGACTAACATGATGGTCAACCAGACGGCCACGTTGATGTTGTTCGGCCAGTAGTCGATGACCAGTGCGGCAGCTGTGATTTCGTAGGCGACAATGATACCATACGAGTACCAGTAGAGCCATCCCATGGCAAAGCCTAAGCTTTTAGAAACGTATCGCGAGGCGTAAGCGGCCATGGAGGTACCCTCCCCTGGAAGGTAGGTACCAACTGTCATTACAGTAGTCACCATTCCGTAAACGAAGAAGCAAATTGTGGCAAAGGCAAGGAAGAGGTTCGCGGGCCCAGCGACTGCAAGAGCTTCACCAGTCCCCACGAATAGGCCGGTGCCAATAATACCGCCAATTGCTATCATCTGCGCATGACGAGACTGGATGCCACGTTTAGTCTGCGCTCGCGGGAGATCGATGACGGCTCCTTCGGTGTCGAAGGCGGAGTGAGACCGAGTAGCACCCAGGGCGGCTGTATCACCCGTCTTCTCGCTTGGATGGATTTCTTTGGCCGGTGTGAACATGTTGGCTGCTATGTATCCCCGTCAAGTAGCGTCTGATGTAGGGTAGGATAGCGGGAGGGGAGGTATGTGGAAGATATACAAGATACAAGCACCCAAATCGACCTGGGCAATCAATCAATTGCATGGAGAAGGATTGTATCTTGCACAAACTCTTATCAGAGGCCCCATTACTACTCCCCCTGTCGTGCCTGACATGACACTAGGACCTATCTTACCTATCTCCATTCTCAATCTCCCCTTCCCCAGTTTATGATCATGGATGACCGTGCATAGAGTTTGACTGTAAATACACCGCGCGAGGTTAAATCAAATGAGGCCATGATTGGACATGTTCCATGGATGATGCGCTTATCAAGTCTTGTCTTTGGAATCAAAATCCACGAAACGGGAACTCCACAGCGTGACCAATTGTGTATAGTGTTCAGGCCTGTGTCTCAACCAACGACAGCGCTAGAATAAGTATTATGAGCATCCTTTAATGGAGAGTGGCTTGGCTAATCGGTGTGACAGTGACTTATGATTTTTGATACTGTCCAAAATGTCTGAAACTTAGACCTGACCGCTTGAAGGACCCCCAGCAATGTGAACGGCCCCCACGATGTTTCGGGTCACTGGTATGCGCATTTCCTTTAGTCATTATGGAATTCAACGCTTGATTTTAGTTCTCATTCTGTTTGAGAAGGAGGCCTTTCCCTGAATTTGGGATTCACGGACCCTGCAGCCATATAGGAGAAACGCACCGGACTAAGTTTACAATTCGCCATTTTTGTCTTTACAGGTAAGACTTATGAGCTACTTTAATGTTCCCCGTCACCACAGTCTTCTGCTCAAGATAGTCCTCGATGCCATATTTACTGCCTTCGCGCCCCATACCTGAGTGCTTAATCCCACCGAAGCTGGTGGAAACGCATCTTTGTTAGCGTATGCACCTACAGAATAAACGAGAAGGAGAAAGAGAAAACTCACGGGCTAGCTGCATCAGAGATAACACCAGTGTTAACAGCCACCATGCCAAACTGTAAGAGCTCGGACAAACGATGGGCGCGGTTGAGGTCTCGAGTGAAGATATACGAGGCTAAACCTACGTCGCACTTGTTCGCAGCGGCGACGACGTCATCCTCTGTGTCAAATGCAAGTATTGGTGCTACAGGGCCGAAGATCTCCTCCTTCATCAGTCGCATGTCGTCGCTGACGTTTGTGAGGATAGTCGGCTCGAAGAAGTTCGGGCCTAAGAAAGTTGTTCGTTCTCAGCTATAGCATCAATCGGTAAGGGAGAGGAGCAGTAACTGAGCAGTGGAAATTGTAGATAGTCGAATTCATTCCAAGAGCATGACTTACCAAGGTCCGGTCTCTTGTTGCCTCCAATCTCCACTTTCGCACCTCTTCTCACAGCATCGTCCACGAGACCGGCAACTCTTTCTGCCGCCGCCGGAGTCACCAATGGGCCATGTGTAGTCTTATCATCGAAGCCGTTCCCAAGTTGGAATCCACGAACGATATCCTGAAGTCTGCGAAGGAACTCCGGGTAAATGCCTCTCTGCACGAAAATGCGGTTCGAGCACACGCATGTCTGTCCTGAAGACTTGAACTTGCTGCCGACGACACCTTCCAGTGCCAGGTCCAGGTCAGCATCATCGAAGACAATGAATGGGGCATTTCCACCCAGCTCGAGGCTCAGCCTCTTTAATGAATGACTAGACTGTTGCATAAGAAGTTTTCCTACTCTTGTCGAGCCGGTAAAGGAGATCTTGCGGACAGTGTTGGAAGCACATAAGGCTTGGCCAATTTCTGGTGTATTATCCAACGCGGCTATACTGTTGACAACACCAGCAGGGATACCAGCTCTTTCACCAAGCTGGATCAGCGCATTGGCGGTAAACGGGGTCTCGCCGGCTGCCTTTACAACCACAGTGCAGCCAGCAGCAAGTGCGGGACCGAGTTTTCTAGTAATCATGGCAGCAGGATAGTTCCATCTGACCGAAATATGATGTTAGGCCTTAGAAAGATGATAGAAGCAGGAGGACAAGCAGGAGGGACTGACGGTGTGATCAACCCACAAACTCCGACAGGCTCTTTCAAAACAGACACCCTAAAACTAGGCTGACTGTGTGGAATGACATCCCCATAAACCCGGGAAGCCTCTTCGGAGAACCACTCGAAGAAGCTCGCTGCAAAGAGGACCTCGCCTGTCGCATCAGGCTTGGCCTTTCCATTTTCCAGTGTGATGAGGGTAGCCAAATCGTCCTTGTTCTCCATGATCAACTCGAACCAGCGGCGCAGAATCCGGCCACGGTCACGCCCGGTGCGAGATCGCCATGCTGGAAGCGCTGCAGCTGCAGACTTAATGGCGGTTTCCACGTCTTCGCTTGCGGACTCTGGGCAGGATCCAATAACGTTGCCGGTTGCAGGATCTAGTTCGAGGCGATTAGAATCGTTCGGGACGTATATTGCGTGTAGACACACCTGTCACGTTGAATCTCTTCCCTGAAGCAGCTTCAATCCATTGCCCATCGATGTAGTTCTTTCCGATCAGCAGCGAGGGGTCTTTTAGTTGGCAGGTTGTGGTAGAATCCATCTTGTCGTCACAAATGTTAATACCACCAGATGAGCTTCTGGCAAGTGATTTGTGGTCCATGGATACCTTTATGCCCTTACAAGACTGTTAAAAGTGTAGAACTGATGTCTAGGACGTGGAACTCCTGGATTGAATAGATGGCAAGTGACAGCGAATCCTCCGCCGGGTCCACAGGATATCTATACTATACATGGCCAGAACTGCCGCATTCTCCACGCTTTTTCCCCTCGCCCTCGCCTTCCTGATTCCTTATCTCTCGCAGCTATCCTAAATC
This sequence comes from Aspergillus thermomutatus, assembly GCF_002237265.1. Lineage (NCBI taxonomy): Eukaryota > Fungi > Ascomycota > Eurotiomycetes > Eurotiales > Aspergillaceae > Aspergillus > Aspergillus thermomutatus. Next base: position 101,270 of record NW_020798102.1, on the reverse strand, counting down.
CTAATCCTAGTTTAGGATTCTCCGCATAGTTTGGAAGATGATATCAGACAGATTAGGTAGCTGACGCCAGTGCTGAGCGAACCACCGAGAGGTCATTCCACCCTCAATGTTTCGCCCATGGATGACGGCTGCAAATACATATCTGGAACGAGACATTCCTTAATCCTTCTCAGGCCGTTGTCACAGCATTTTCTCTTCGTCTTGCCATACCTTTTCTCGCCATCCACGGCCTTCAATTGCTTCAAGATGGTGAAGATCGTTGAGACCGTTGATCTATCTCACACACCCAACGCTTACTATGCGCCGGCGACAATTGCTCCCGTTGGAAAGCTCATCCATGTTTCTGGCCTCCCTGGCAGTACAAAGGACGGTACCACACCGAGCGACTACGAGTCACAAGTCCATCTCGCGCTTCTGAACCTGCGAAAAGTTATCATTGCGGCAGGCTCTTCGGTTCAGAATGTCGTCAAGCTGAACCTTCTGATCGTCAACTACGATGCCGCCAACCGCAAGCACACCCGCCATCTTCATCGTTTCCTAGGAGGCCACAGACCTGCAATTACTCTCATACCCGTGCCTAAGCTCGCTGTTCCGTCGTGGCTGTTTGAGATCGATGCGGTCATTGCCGTCCCAGAACCGTGTCTGCCTCCATCCCTGCCTGCCGCTCGCGAAACTGTCGATGTTGTCATTATTGGCGCAGGACTTGCTGGTCTATCTGCAGCTCATGATGTGCTGCGGGCGGGCCTCTCCTGCATCGTATTGGAAGCACGCGATCGTGTGGGAGGCAAGACATGGAGCATCCCACTGAAAGACGGCAAGGGCATGGTCGATCTCGGTGCTGCGTGGATCAACGATACCAACCAGAGCAAGGTCTACGCCCTGGCCAAGCGATATGGTGCGGAGGTCATTGAGCAGAACACTCAGGGGAATGCGGTCCTCGAGGACGTCAACGGCCACTGCTCTCCTTTCGCGTACGGGGAACTCCCTTCCGTAAGTGCAATCATCCCACGTGTGATGCGAAAGTGAAATTACCAGCGTGCTGACATACAATACAGTTCGACAGTGCGACTCGCGAGAATGTCGCCTATATCCGGGATATGTGCGAGGCTGATTGCCAGGCCCTCGATACCTGGAAGCCCAAGGACACAACGCTTGACTCCCTTACCTTCGAAGCCTATCTGCGATCGCGCGGCGCCAGTGATGCGGCCCTGGTCACTGCCACCGTATGGACACGTGCCATGCTCGGTCAAGATCCCAACGACATCTCGGCGCTTTATTTCCTGAACTACTGCAAATCAGGCGGTGGTCTATTACAAATGCGCTCCGACCGCAAGGACGGCGGGCAGTATCTGCGCATTCGACAGGGCACACAAGTTTTTGCCCTGGGCCTCGCTTCCTCACTCCCCGAAGGTGTCGTCCGTCTGTCGAGCCCTGTCCAGAGCGTGGTGCAGAACGGCGGTGCCTCGATCAGTGTCCAAGCCGGTGGCCTTGTTTACTCTGGCCGCAAGGCCATCACGACCGTTTCCACTCCTGCCCTGAAGAACATTACCTTCTACCCCAGACTGCCCCCTGTCAAGCAGACATGGATTGAATCGACCACCTACGGCTACTATACGAAGGCGATGATGGAATTCCGCTCCCGTTCTGGGTGAAGAAGGGGTTCTGCGGCCTTGCGCAGTCCTTCATTGGCCCTGCCAGTGTCGTCCGAGACAGTTGCAGCCCCGCAGATCGAAAGTTCGTCCTGACCTGCTTCATGTCCGGCGACCCCGGTCGCACGTGAGCAACATTGCCCACCAGGGAGCGTGAGATCCGCCTCTTGGAGCAGCTGGGCAAGCTCTTTGGCGTGAAGAACCTCGACGACGAATTCGTACAGATGACGATGTATGAGTGGAGCGAAGACGAGTTCTCCGGCTGGGGTTGCCCGTGTACCTCGCTTACGCCTGGTGTACTCGACACTCTGGGCAGTGACAGTTTGCAGGAACTTTGGGGAAACCTGCATTTTGCGGGCACAGAAACTGCAGGGGAGTGGAAGGGGTACATGGAGGGGGCTATCCGCAGTGGTGAGCGGGCTGCTGCGGAGGTGGTGAAAGCTTTGAATGCGGGATTCGTGGCTCAATTGTAGAATAGCTATCTGTTTGTTTTTCCTTTTGCATAATGATGTTGAGTTTGTCGTGGACCTTGTGGTGCCGACCCTTATGTTGCCTGAGGCATTGGCCAGCCCCTTATCACTCACGTGATCCACACCGGGGATACTCCTTGCACCTGTAGATAGCTGATAGCCTGACCTGTAGCTACTGTAGGATATATCTATTACTGCCCACCCCGCCCTGTAAATCAGTTCCATGACAAGGTTAGGGTCTTATCAGCGGTCTTTCATTTAGCTTTTTTAGTGTGGTGAAGCTTACATCTTCTGACTTATGGGAAGATATTCATTCCACTTTAACTCTTATCTACGCCGTTGGTTTCCCGTTCTGTTTTCCATCCAACATTGACCTTTTTCTGACACACGCTATCAACTCCGGGATATTTGGTAGATTTGGCAGATTTATGGCCTCGTTCTCGCTATGGACTTCCTCTTGTGCACTGCCTATCTTAGAACTACCTGGTAATTGCCGGCGTACCCTGCTCTCGTTGATCTGAGCTGTCTAGTCCCGTCGAATAAGAATGCAATTCTCGGCGTAAATACCAGCCATCAGCTCAATCCCATCCCTCAATTGGGAATTGCCTTCTGTTGAACTTCACATGAGGCTTACCCTGTTGTTTAAGGCCCCAAAGCTATCTTCACGCCCAAGGCTGGACGTCCGTTATTCTTCTCCCTTTGCTCTCTTTCCCAAACTCCGCCTTCATACTGTTGTCCGAATGGCACACGAGAAAGCCAGAGTCCTCATTGTCGGCACCGGTGGTGTCGGTACCATGTCTGCCTATGCCCTCGAGCAGGGAGGCAAAGCCGAAGTAACTGCTGTCATGCGATCAAACTACGATGCGGTAGCAAAGCACGGCATTGACATCGACTCGATACAGTATGGCAATGACATCCGAGGATGGCGCCCAACACAAAGTAATCCCTCTGCAGAAAGTATCTAAAAATGCGCGCAAGTGAGTAAAGCTAACATCAACGACATAGTCCGCAAAAACGTCCCGGACGTCGCAGCCGAAGGCCTCGCCCCCTTCGACTTCGTCCTCGTCACCACAAAAAACATCCCCGACGTCTCCCCCACAGTCGCAGACATCATCGAACCCGCCGTCACGCCCAACAAAACAGCCATCATCCTGTCCCAAAACGGACTCAACATCGAAACCGGAGTCGTGGCCCGCTTCCCAACCAACCCCATCATCAGTAGCGTCTCCTACGTTGGCGCGACCGAAAAATCCCCCGGCAAGATCCTTCACGATGACCCGGATGTCCAAAAAATCGGGCCCTTCACTAACCCCAACATTTCCGACAAGGTCGCCGAAGACGCAGCAAAGCGCTACATCGCCGTCTACAATCCACACGGGAAACTAGACGTCTCGTTCGACGCGGACGTCCGCCGCGTCCGGTGGCGCAAACTCGTCTACAACGCCTCGTTTAACCCCGTCGCGACGGTGCTGCGCATGGACACGCCGCGGATGCGCATGAGCCGCCACGTCATTGATGACCTGGTGCGTCCGATTATACTGGAGATTATCGCGGCGGCGACGGCGTGCGGAGTGACGGGGTTTCCCGAGAAACTGGAGGAGTCGGTGATTCGAGCGGATCCGGTCGATACGGAGTTCAAGCCGTCGATGTGTCAGGATGTTGAGAAGGGGAATCTCCTGGAGGTGGAAAATATTGTGGGTGAGCCGTTGCGGGAGGGTGAGGCCCGTGGTGTGCCCATGCCGACGTTGCGGGCGATTTATGGGCTCTTGAAGGGGTTGCAGTTGAAGGCGAAGGAGAGCAAGGGGCTGTGGGAGCCGAAGTTTACAGAGGATAATCCTTACCAGTAGGTAGTATTTTCTTTGAAGAATATCAATCAGGTATCCTCAACGTCCCATTACCGTCGAACTTTTAGATCTTGTAGGCCACTGACGTTTCTTGTAGGGGTCGTCAATCTTAGGGATGCCGGGGAACTGGTCTTCGTTCCATTGTATCCATCTCAAGCTCTTCTTGATTTAAGGAAATGTTCTAATTTTAAACAAATTCAGGGGGTTAGATTTAATTATAGATATGATGCCAGATCCAATAAGCATGCAAAGAGAGACTAAATGACAAGTTCTCAAGTCCGAGGATAGAACGTTGCACTCAGGCAGGTTGAAGATGGATACGGTAATATCTGATTTGTGCAGACCAGAGTGAGAATAGATGCCAGTTGGATTTGCCTCTAGATTCGAGGACAGCTTTAACAATAGATTCAGAGTTAAATTGGAAGATAGGTGCGAAGTCTAGATTTGAGGGTCAGATCGAAGTTAGTGAATGTATTGATAGAGTGGCACTTATGTTCCAATAGATTGAGGATGAGTGGATAGAAAGTCGATTGAACACTACCTAGGTAGATATAAGAACAAGCTTGAGTGACAGTAGATTCAGCTTCATGTTTATATATCATTCGCCCGCTCCAAGGAACAAAAGGAACATGAGATAGGTATGTGATTAAATGATAACAAAGCACCTCTTAGCAACATCAGTGACAGTGTCTGTCTGCATCCTGTTGTCATATCTAGAGGAAGTTGAATGACACAGGGCCTCATCTTCAAGTCCATTGCCCACAATCGTGGCGCAGTAGTTCGAAGCTTGGCGGAAGTGGACTTGGTTCTAACTCCTACACTTCCATGACCCTACTCCGTAGTCTAATTCACATCGATAACACCAGCTGAGATTCAGAAGAAGATCGAACCAATCCGATCCCCGCGAGTGGAAACCGGAATACTACGTAGTCCCATTTTTAGAATATGTGATCACAAACAGTCTAGAGATTGTTGTACCGGCTTTACCGAGTCTTGGTTCATTACATAAAACTACCTTGAATAAATAATACTAGCTTATGCATGCTCCCAAGGCTGGCAAGCAGACGCTGTCATATAGCTATAGCTGAGAAAACTCAAAATATCAAGGCAGTCAGAAGCTGAACCTTACCTTCTACTAAGCCCAACATTCAGATGAACTGACAGCATGATAATCTTTGCAGAACAAACAATATCTTGGTTGTTCACAAGCCAACACGACTCAGCTGAGAGACGGGCTAATTTACAATGCACCTTTTTGGCCCTTTTCAGCCTAGACTAGCGGAATGGCCGGATGATCGGTCAAGCTTTGACATCATCATCGTTCATGCTTTTTCAGCTCATTCAGCGAGACTGATTTGTTGTCCTCGGTTCAAACTACGAACGCTCCAATGACAATCACCTATCCTTCGCGAGGGATGAGACTAAATCACATTGTTCCAATCTCCCAAGACTTTGGCATGCTTGGCCTTTCTCCTGATCCACCGGCCCAAGATGAGGACCCCTGGCTAAGGAACACGCCCCATTTTATTCAAATACCGAATGATGGCTGCCTCACATTGGGGGTTGGGTAGAGAGAGCGACATTTGATCTTATTTTCCTCTCTAGCTGAATCTTCACGCGGATTATAGCGTGAGGCGGCCTCCTACGATTCCTAAGATGAAGACCACAACAGTCGCGTGCGCTGTCGCCAGTTTATTATTGTCTGGTAGGTGAATTAAAGTGTGGCTCAAATTCTCAAATGCAGGGCTTACTACATATTTGCCTGCAAAACTTGAACTAATGCCATCGAACTTCAATAGGCGTGACTGGTGCTCCAGAACCCTTTCATGGTGAAATCCTACAGCGTGCTCTGCCCAATGCCCCCGATGGATACACACCCAGTACGGTCGGTTGTCCTGCCAGTCGCCCTACCATTCGCAGTGCCGCAAAGTTGTCGCCCAATGAGACGTCATGGCTGGAGACGCGTCGAGGCAAGACTACTTCTGCGATGAAGGACTTTTTCAATCATGTCAAGATTCAAGACTTCGACGCGGCGGGGTACATTGACCGCCATTCCAGTAACTCGTCGGATCTTCCCAATATCGGCATCGCAGTCTCCGGTGGAGGCTATCGAGCGTTGATGAACGGCGCGGGTGCAATCAAGGCCTTTGATAGTCGTACACCGAATTCTACGAGCGCCGGTCAGTTGGGTGGATTGCTGCAGTCAGCCACCTATCTGGCTGGCCTGAGTGGTGGATCATGGCTGGTTGGCTCAATCTACATCAACAACTTTACTACCATCTCTGCGCTGCAGACACACCAAAAGGGCACTGTTTGGCAATTTCAAAATTCAATCTTCGAAGGCCCCGATGGGGGTAGTATTCAGATTCTGGATTCAGCATCCTATTATAAGGACATCAGCAGTGCGGTGTCCGGAAAGTCGGATGCAGGCTACCCGACTTCAATCACTGACTACTGGTACTGTTAGCCTTCGATTTTCTTTGTCGCTACATAGCATCCTGACGATCTCACAGGGGCCGTGCTTTATCCTACCAGCTGATCAATGCAACCAACGGTGGTCCAAGCTATACATGGTCGTCCATCGCGCTGACCGACACGTTTCAGCAGGCAGAGATGCCAATGCCTGTAGTTGTTGCAGATGGTCGCTACCCCGGAGAACTTCTTATCAGCAGCAATGCCACCGTCTATGAATTTAACCCTTGGGAATTTGGAACTTTTGACCCCACAGTTTTTGGATTCGCCCCTCTTGAGTATCTAGGCACCAAATTCAATGGAGGATCAGTCCCGAGTAATGAAAGCTGTGTGCGCGGCTTTGACAATGCTGGCTTCGTCATGGGTACATCCTCTACCCTCTTCAATCAATTCCTTCTTCAGATTAACTCTACGGCTTTGCCCGGTTGGCTGAAATCCATCTTCACCAACATCCTGACGGACATTGGCGAAAATGATGAGGATATCGCTCTTTACGCACCCAACCCATTCTACCACTATTCTAACAACACCTCACCGAATGCCGATCAATTGGAACTGGACTTGGTGGACGGTGGTGAAGATTTGCAAAACATCCCGCTGCACCCATTGATCCAGCCAGAGCGACATGTTGATGTCATTTTCGCCGTTGATTCCTCCGCCGATACCACCTACAGCTGGCCCAACGGTACTGCCCTTGTTGCTACTTATGAGCGTAGCCTGAACTCCTCAGGGATCGCTAATGGTACTTCCTTCCCTGCGATTCCCGATCAGAACACCTTCGTCAACAAAGGCTTGAACACTCGACCCACGTTCTTCGGATGCAACAGCTCAAACACAACTGGCCCGTCGCCCTTGATCGTATATCTCCCAAATTACCCCTACGTGGCTTACTCCAACTTTTCTACTTTCCAGCCAGACTACACAGAAGAGGAGCGAGATTCTACCATTCTCAACGGATATGATGTGGTGACAATGGGTAACAGCACTCGTGATGGCAACTGGTCAACCTGTGTTGGCTGTGCTATCTTGAGTCGCTCCCTCGAACGCACCAACACCAACGTCCCAGAAATCTGCACACAATGTTTCCAGAAGTATTGCTGGGATGGCTCTACCAACAGCACCACTCCTGCGGGTTACGAACCGGTCACAATCCTGGATAGTGCAGCCTCTGGGATCATCCCAAGTATCCTCACTACCGCAATGGCTGCTGCTGTTGCCGCTTGGACAATTCTGTAAAATATGTTGGAGAGTTTTGCGGGATGCCTATCTTTCCCTGGATCTACTGCTGTCTCAGCTATATCTATCCGTGTCACAAACTTTTGGCAAAAGCCATGTTATTCCATTTGGAAAGTTCAAGGAGCAATATTGTCGCTCACATCTATCCATTTTTCGCTTTGGATCCCTCCAGTATATAGCTATGCAAAAGAAAAATATCATTTTTTTCCCATATCGGCCCATGGAATGATATCTCTTCAGGCGCAGTAAATTTCTCTAGATCATGATACAGGCGGCAAGCTGTCACGTGCCTGTGGGGTTCCCCGTGTTGCTATGACAACATCCACGTGATTTCTCAAACAAGAAACCTAAGCACAAACGCCGAAGCTCTAGCGGGCGGCCCAACAGCTGGAAGTCAACAACACATATCTAATCAACGAGCTAGGTCTACTTGATAGCCACAGCAAAAGCCCCCTGCTTTGAAGCGTTTTAATTTGCGCCTTTGTGGCTAATTGAATCTGACATCCACTTCGTGCGAGGTTCAGCTCATGATGAGCGCAGCGGGCTTGTCAACACCGACCTATCTTCGTTACTAACAACAGGAAAAACCGCAACAATCGTACCATCTCCTGAGATACGAATCCTTTGGGTGCATAATTTCTTTGGAATTGAATCATAATGGCTCGAGCAGCTATCATTCCAAAGTCATCCCCAAAACGGACCACCCGTGGCCGTCCCCCAGCCAGCACCGTTAAAGCCGCAGGTGTCACCGCAGCAAGCAAACCGGTCGCGAGGACTGCAAGGACAAAGACAGGAACTTCTGCAACAGAAACCAGAAAAAGAACTACGAGAACTGCAACGGCGACAAGTGTGAGCAGTAAACAGCCGGACTCTGACACGGAGGAGGCTACGGACGACGAACTGGGAGTCATAGATACGAAAGAGAAAGCGAAACTAGGCAGACCCAAAGGGAAGAGCTCAACTTCTTCTACAAGCGCTACAGGTCGGGGGAGAAGACCCGCGACTCCTGCAGCTGCGGAGTGTGAGAGCGACAACGATGAGGACGAGCTGGCGCAGACCGATGCCCCCAAGAAGCGACCTGGACGACCAAGGACAAAGCCGCTGCCAAAGGAGGACGAAGTAAAACCCGAGACAGCACCTAGACCGAGAGGCCGACCGAGGGCAACTGCCGCGACAAAGCCTGCTGCCACTACAGCTGCCGATAAAAACAGTACAAAGAAGAAGACTCGAGCACAGACGGGCGCGGCCGAAGCATCGAGGAGCGGTTCCAAACATGCAGTCATCACGACGAACTCCACGGCCATGAGGTCAAACCTGCTCCGTGGACCAGCTAAGAAGAAAACCGTCACATTCAAGGATGTGTCCGATTCCGAAGACGAGGATGCCATCGAACCCGCTCCTGCTACGACTGGAAGACGACGAGCAGCAACTACAGCATCAGGCAAGGTTGGTCTGGGAGCCAAACCAGTTCGCAAGCCTGCTACAACTACTGTCCGGGGTCGCAAACCTGCGGTTTCCAAGAAGGAAGCCAATAAGCCTCTCTCACCCAAGAAAGCCAACCAAGTTGCCAAATCGATTTCCTCATATGTCAGCTCAGACGGAGAGGATGATGAACTCAGCAGCGTCAAGGACCAAATAAAGCTCGTCATAAATTCGCCCCTCAAACAAGGATCAGAAACTACTGGGTTGAGCTCTCCTGTGCGAAAAATCAACTTCACCCCAAGAAAATTCAACCAGTCGGTGGACGAAAATGGCGAGCCCACCCTTCAACCTACGAAGGCTATCGACTTTAGTGACTCGCTCTTTATGTCCAGTCCTGCCCGGCGACCCACCCCTTCTCCCTTCCACTACACCGTCAAGGAGACACCGAGACGAGCTCGCTTGTCCTTTAGAGGTAACGAGAAATCGATTGCCCAGCCGAGCTTGACGCCAACTCAAAATTCACCACTCAAAGCGTCTCCAAAGAAGGCCCACTTGGAGACACCCAGACACGGAGGCTTGGGTCTCCGCGAGGAAATCATGCCATTATCACAGCCGAATTTCACCCCAGGACACAATTCACCCCTCAAATCGTCCCCTAAGAAAGGCATCTTTGGTGTATCTTTCACACAGGCTCCCTTGCAGGAATCATCGACGCCGTTCAAGTCCCGGTCGCTGTTGCTCCAAAGCCCTGCAAAGAGAATTGCTTCTCCGTTCAAAAACTCTCTCTTCTCGAGTGTCCGTTCAATGCCAGAATTGCATCAAAATGAAAGCAGGAGGGATCATGTTACCGCTGCCGACGAGGCCAATGATGCGGACGATGTTGAACATGTTGAATCGTCTCTCAGGACTCCTGAACCTGAAGGGCGGATTGAAGTCGATTATGGTGACGAAGGAATGGATCAAGACGACGAGATGGAACAAGAATCGTCCGAGGAGCATCATGTCGTGGTATCTCCAGCGCACTGTGTTGATTCTCATAACATGAATGACGACCAGCAAACAGAATCAATAGCTCCAGATGATGTCGAGAACACTCGAGAACAGCTGTCCGATCATGATGATGTCGTCGACAAGTGGGCCGGTGACTCACTTGACGATCATGTAGAAGATGCTCGTCGGGAGAGTGCCGAGAATCTTCGAGCTTACGAGTTGGTCGACGAAGATCCTGAAGTCGATTGCGAAGAGCCTGGCGATGTAGCTTTTGACGCAGAAGCTGCGGAGTATCACGCCGAGAGCCTTGCCGAGGAGGAACCTCGAGTGCTAGACGACAACCACAGTGAAGAGGGTTCTGAGATTGATGAGAACGATGGTCATCCGGCGGAGGAAAGCACAGTCGGCCATGCCGCCTCTGTTAGCAACATGGATACCCACGCCGAGCAAATCGGCCTTGCGTCTGATTATGATGAAGCAGAGGATCCGGACGCAACCGAGTCAGAACCAGAGGAAGAGCACATGATTCAGGACGCATACGGCCGAGAGGTTCAAGCTATGACAGAGGAGTCAAGCCTGCCCTTTCAGCGACACTCGCTTGGGGGGCTTGAAGATGTTTTCACTGATGCCGCGGTCGCTGATGAAGGCGTCGACGGTGAATCGGACACTGACCCCGTCGCGGAGACTATGGCAAGTGCCGCACTTAAAGGCGACGTTCAACCTGATGAGCTCCACGATGAGTATGTTGATTTCCACGATAGCGAATTCTTTGATGATAACGAGGCGACACTCGTTGCATTTTATACCACGGACCACTATATCTATGACGTCCAGCCTGATGCACAACCGAATGCACAATCAGACCCTCAGCTAGATGCTCAGCAGGGACTGGAACGAGTAAATAGCCCCATTCATGGCCAGGATCGTTCCCTTCTATCACAAGTCTCGACAACTCATGATGCTATTGCCTACCATGGTAATATGGATTACCAGGAAGAAGAGGATGTGTCTGAGTCCGAGTTCACCACGGATATTCAAAGTTATTCATTCGAGCATAATGACCGGCCCGAATCATCTACCTCCGCGGCAGTTTCCAATCACTATCCGGAAAGCGGATCTCTGATGCAGCAAAAGCGTCCTCGGTTCACGCTTTTGGCAGAGCAGCTCAGCCAATGGAAAGCTAGCAGCCCCGAGAAGGCCCAGCCAAAACGCCCCGGGCGAGGTGTGTTCTCCATCGGAGGACTTAGAAGGTCTTCTCGTCGTGGGTCTCGTATTGCTCAAGAAGTGGCCTACCCTGACATCGAGGATCGTCTTGTATCCCCTTGGAATCAAGCTTCGGATCATCCTCGCGACAGCGAGATCTACGCTGGTGTTCCAGAAATCTACGAGGACCAGGATGACCAAGAATTGGACGAGTCTCATGCTGATGCTGTGGCGACATCATCTCCCCAGAGAGAGCCTATGACCGAGTTGTTCAGCGAGCCGCAACCCGAGTTCGCTGAGCCGACTGCGTACGAAGAGTTCCTGAACCGTCAGCCTGCGCATGCTTCTGATCTCGCCAAGAGCCCAGTTGTGTTGCCCAGCTCTCTGAATGAAGACAATGCGGAGGAGAACAAGGAGAACAAAATAGTGGAATTGCCTGCTCCTGTCACACCCATCAAGCAGAAAAATATCCCTCTACAAACCTTCCATACGGTATCCAAAGTACCTCTGAAGCCGGAAGGTCAAGTTTCACCCTTGAAACTGTCCCGCAAAAGAGGTCGATCGCTTTCAATCACTTCACCTGTCCGCTCTTCTCCCCGACTCCGAAAGCCTGTCTTTGCTCCCCAGGAGCAGAGTACGGCACAAACCTCTCCTCGCAAGATGCCCAAACTCCAACATAACGAAACTCCTAGATCTCAAAAAGGTGACTCCAGGCGAAAGAGCGTTAGCAGCCAGTCGCGCAGGCGTTCCGTGGCGCCTTCAGCATCTCCCAGCCCCTCAAAGACTCCTCGCAGAAACATCGCTGCATGTGAAAATGTTCTTGGAGGAGCGGTTGTATATGTGGATGTCCATACGACTGAGGGAGAAGATGCCAGCGGTATATTCATTGAACTTCTGCAGCAGATGGGAGCTCGATGCGTCAAGAGTTGGGGATGGAATCCTCGTGCAAGCATGTCGTCAGCCGATATGACAAACCGCAGAGACAGCAAGGTGGGAATTACCCACGTTGTGTTCAAGGATGGAGGAGTGAGAACCCTGGAAAAGGTCAGACAAGCGGCTGGCCTCGTCAAGTGTGTCGGTGTCGGCTGGGTTCTTGAGTAAGCAACCTTGTTCTTATTTGCTCGGGTTATGTTATGCTGACATGGGACTCCAGTTGCGAGCGAGAGAACAAATGGCTTGATGAAACCCACTACGCAGTCGATAGCTCCATCATCCCCCGTGGTGGTGCCAAACGCAGAAAGAGCATGGAACCTCGGGCCTTGAGCAACGTCAACGGAACTCTGATCAAAGCGGACAACACCGCGTCAGCATCTGCATCCGGCAGACGCTCTGGGGCCGACTTTAACACCATGGATGATTTCATGAGACAGACCCCTCCACTTTCGCAGGGAGAGCCTTCGACTCCGGAGAGCAACAGAAAGTACACCGTAACCCATACCGAGGCTGATCAGCGATATTGCCAAACACCAAAGTCCCCAGACACATCTGGATACGATTTCAGCAGGATGGACAACATCGGAATGTCCCCTGCCACTCCATTCTATCTTTCTCAAAGATCCAGGCTCGTCCAACAGACGTGCCCGCCAAAGCAAATTCGACAGGGTCTCTTTTCAACTTCGTCATCGGTCGATGATGAGCCTACTCAAAAACTACGATTCAAGCTGGAAGCTGCGAGACGAAAGAGTCTTGCTTTTAAGCCCAAGGTTGGCAGCCCACTGATCAATTGATGATTCATGCAAGGCGTTAGGCTTTCTTGGTGGTTCATGGGCACAATTTCTCTCTTTTCCGTTTTTGTCGCGCCACACCCTGTACATTGGTGATTGGATTATGAATATACCAATAAACAAATAATAAGCATTCAACAATTCTATCTTCCGAACACTCTCTAACACCTCAGGCTGCAATGATGGCCTCGGGTCTCAGGCATTCTCTATGATGATCACTCAGCATATCAAAGGTATGGTAGTATTTTCATGAAAATACTAAGCATGAAGAAGAAAGAGAAAAGTATGTACTCCGTATAGGAAAGGAAGATATATTAAGATATTTGAATTTAAGGCCTTGGTGGAGATGCTGGTGGGTTAGAAAGTGCCGTGGGATCTGTGGATGGGTGGAATCTAGATTTGAGTTGGTAAGCGCAGTGGGGTGGTACATTGTGGGACGAACTAAGCCTAAACAGAAAGAAAAGCCCTAGCCCTCATATTTTTATCACGACCTTACCCGTATGTCCGCCGGCATACAGGTGATCAAAAGCAGCCTGTGAGTCTTTAAAAGAGAAAATCGCCTCATCTAGAATAGGCTTCAACGCAACTTTCCTTTCTGATAGAAAGTTGCACAGGTTTTGTTGATCAATCTTTGAGCCCACAGCAATCCCTCTGAACAGAATAGCAATGTTAGCATTCTCAGCACAATTTGGACCGAGTATGGACCGAGGGGTACCTTATGGTGGCACTTTTGAGCAGCACGGGGCCAATTGTATCAGGGAAGCAATCCACATTGAATCCTCCCAAGAACCCGACGAGGGAGACAGTACCTCTCCGAGCAAGGGATGAAAGACTCTGGGCTATCGTTGTAGGGCCCACATTTTCAACCACCACATCAACACCCCGTCCTTTTGTCAGACGAAGCGCCTCATCATTCCACTGAGGATGGGATTGGTAATTGATTGTGTCCACCGCTCCGGGCTCGCCCACGGAAATTGCCTTGCGAAGTTTCTTGTCTGAGGAAGATGTGATGATCGGGCGGATGCCGGCCGCCAGGCAGATCAGTAAAGCGAACATGCTCACTCCGCCCGTACAAAAGCTGTTAGCGATTGAACATAGCCGGCATTTGTCAATTGAAACGGTGAGATGGCGACTCACCACGGGAGGCGCCAGTGACAATGGCCAGTTTACCCTCGAGGGGTCTCATCGGAGCATTCGTCATGTTGGAGATGTGCCAAATTTCACGAAAAATAGAGAAGCAGGTTAGAATCGACAATGGATCGCGCTGGACCTCGCCCTTTTATATAATTGTTTCGTCCCGCCTTCGGATCCCTTTGACCCTTCGCCACGATTTTCATCTTTCCCGCCTTCACTTGTCGAAGTGGGGTGGTACCCTGCTGACAGCATCAATGGGGCCCTCGGTCTGTTCTATTGCAAAAGAGAAGAGGGAGGATGATGATGTACTGTGGTGACATGTTGAGCTCTCCGTTGGGTCTATGCGGGACATAAAGCGGAAAGCGGCCCGCCATGAGCGCTACTCCGTACTCATGGCGGGATACAGCGTGGGGTTCCGCCCCGGTGTTATTTCCGCCCGTCGGACTTGCCCATTCCCCGGGATCATCTCGAATTATTGAATACCGACCGAGGCGGGCCGCGTCCGCGCTGTCACTTTTACCCCTTCCGGGGAAGCTCGATTTGACTGCGTCCCGGTGTGTTTGGACGCAGTTATCCACAGCTGACGAGCCCAGTTGTAAACAGCGCGACTGAATCAAGTAGGTAAAGAATCCAAGGTTGCCAGATATCAATCCTCAGAGAGTGCTACATTTTGCACCAACTTGACGATATAAATAAAACCGTGGCCGACTTGCAGACCTTGCCCACTGTTCAGGAAATCATCAGCCTCCATTCTCATCAGCATTCCACTATGGGTAATTCCGAGGAGGACTGGCTCACGATCAACACGATCCGCACCCTAGCGGTACGTATATCGATCTTGATATCCTCTCGTTCTGGAGAAGAATTCCCCGCTTACGCTTTGTAGGTCGATGCGACCTTTCATGCCAACTCAGGTCACCCTGGAGCCCCAATGGGCATGGCACCTGCGGCCCACATTCTCTTTACCAGGTTCATGTCCTTCAACCCCAAAAATCCTCACTGGGTGAACCGCGATCGCTTTGTTCTCTCGTAGGCTCATATATTCCCTCTGCTGGTAACTGATTGATTTGATTGACATCACATGTTCAGTAACGGCCATGCATGCATGCTTCAATACGCCCTCCTCCATTTGTTCGGGTATAACCTGAGTATGGCCGATTTGAGAAACTTCAGGGTATAGTCTTCCCGGGGAAAGAAAACCATACAAAAAAGCGATGCTGACAGATGTTTCTCCACCAGCAACTACACAGTATCACCCCTGGTCACCCGGAGTCTCATGCAACCCCCGGCATCGAAGTGACGACAGGTCCATTGGGCCAAGGCTTTGCGAACGCCGTAGGTCTTGCGATTGCGCAAGCACACCTTGCCAGCGTCTTCAATAAGCCTGGGTACAACCTGATCAATAATCGCACTTTCTGCTTCTTTGGTGATGGCTGCGCCATGGAGGGTATTGCTAGTGAAGCAGCTTCGCTTGCAGGCCACTTGAGGCTTGGCAACCTGGTCTGCCTCTATGATGATAATAAAATCTCCATCGGTAAGCACGCACCATCCATCTTTTGACAAGACCTTTTATTGGCCATTGGCTATTGGCTATTGGCTATCGCCTAATTTCTCTTCGTCCGACAGATGGAGATATCAAGTGTACCTTCACCGAAGACGTTCAGAAGCGTTTCGAATCCTATGGCTGGCACGTGGAAGTAGTGCCGGATGGTGATACCAATCTGGATGCAATCGAAGCAGCTATCCAGAAGTGTCTGAATGTCACTGATAAGCCCTCGGTTGTCAAGGTGGCTACCACTATTGGTTTTGGCTCAAAGCTTCAAGGCACAGCTGGCGTTCATGGCAATCCCCTTACAAAGGATGATGTGGAACAGGTTAAGAAGCTATTTGGCTTTGATCCTGCCCAGACATTCATGGTCCCACAGCAGGTTTATGACCTCTATCATCAACATGCTGATGAGGGTATGGCTCAAGAGCAGGAATGGACCGAGACACTTGCGAGATATGCGGAAGCATATCCAGCTGAACATGCGGAGCTGACTCGACGAATGGAAGGCAAGCTTGCTGATGGATGGGAGAATGGCCTCCCTTTATATACTATCAAGGATGCTGCTATCGCGTCACGAAAACTATCAGAGACTGTCCTTGAGAAAATCCATAAGCTCGTGCCTGAATTATTGTCTGGTTCTGCTGACCTGACAAGTTCTAATAACACTCGCTGGAAGGATGCAGTTGATTTCCAGCCTCCTGAGTATGGGATTGGCGACTGGTCTGGTCGGTATCTCCGCTATGGAGTTCGCGAGCACGCAATGGCTGCAATCATGAACGGCCTCGCGGCATATGGCTTGATCATCCCTCTCGGCGGCGGGTTCTTGAATTTTGCCTCATATGCTGCCGGAGCCATCCGCCTAGCTGCATTGAGCCGCCTTCGAGTGATTCACATTGCGACCCATGACTCTATCGCTCTTGGCCAAGATGGCCCGACCCACCAGCCGATTGAAGTGCTCGCCCATTTCCGTGCTCTCCCCAACTGCATGGTCTGGCGCCCTGCTGATGGCAATGAGACTAGTGCTGCCTACCTTGCTGCGCTGGGGTCCAAGGAGACTCCGAGCATTCTCGCTCTCACTCGGCAAAACCTGCCTCAGCTGCCGGGATCGTCGATTCAGAATGCTCTGAAGGGAGGATATGTTGTGCTGGAAAACCCCCAGGCGGTCATCACTCTCGTTTCGACGGGATCGGAGGTCAGTGTCTGCCTCCAAGCCGCCGCGGAGCTGTCGAAGCAAAACCTTCCGGCCCGCGTCGTGTCGATCCCATGCTTCGAAGCCTTTGATTCGCAGGAGGAATCATACCGACTCCAGGTGTTGCCGGATGGAGTCCCGATCCTATCGGTCGAGGCCGCATCCACCATGGGCTGGGACCGGTACGCGCACCAGCAATTTGGCATCAACCGTTTCGGTGCTTCGGGGCCTTGCGATGAGCTCTTCCAGATGTTCGAACTCACACCGGAGGGTATCGCGAGGCGCGCGGTCGCGACGGTCTCTTTCTACGAGGGAGCTGCTGTCTTGTCGCCTATTAGACGTGCGTTTGCGCAGATTTTGTGATGTAGGTATCCCGAAAAGCAAAGAAAAGAACGGGAAAAGAAGGAAAATTGAAAATTAAATCAAATCAAATCAAATCAAATATACTTGATAACAAGAAATGATTCCCAAAAGCAAAAAATAGAACAAAAATAAATACATTCAAAAATAAAACCCAGTTCTTTCGCAGTTAGAGCTATACCCATGTCTCGAAGGATGGAAAGAATGAAGGTTATGATATTATCGAGAGAGAAAGAAGGTGGTGCAAGGCTAGCCCTAGCATCCAGCCCTACGGATCAACATAGGGCCGTCTGACCTCAGGCAGAAACCTCCAAGACCATGGCTTCAACGGGATGGATGTCTCGGGCCGTCGTCCACTCCCGGGAAACCCGCTTTCGAGACTCCAGACGCGTGTTTTCCCCACATCTCATGATCTCCTCCACATTTGACATTTATTTGCCCCTCCAGGATGCAATGTTGTATGAGCGGGCCGCCTCGCCGCCAGGTCCACGAGAACCTACCTATGCATGCGGCTTGACAAGAGCCAACATGGCGGCAATCTTCGCGGTGGGATCTGTTTATATATGGGTGCCCTGATTGATCCCCTGTCACATTCTTTCGCACGAGACCGCGACCACATATACTGTGCACCATGAGCTCCAAGAGCGATTGCAACGTTCATGCCCTCGAGTTTCGAGAGGCGAAGCCGTCGCAAGGCGATGCGTCCCGCCCCGTGGCAGACCTCTTTCGTCTCAACAACCGCACCGTCATAAGTAAATAGACCCAACCCGACCTTCGCAGCCCTGGATTCATCATTGACAACAGAGCCCATTCAGTCACCGGTGCCACTGGATTTCTGGGAACCACCCTCGCCATCGCGATTCTCGAGAGCGGCGGTGATGTCGTTTGCCTGGACCTCGCTGCCACCCCCACCGCCTCGAACTGGGGTCAGTTCTGTTTCTCCCCCTTACCTATCGTCATTCGAGCAGGATGCTAATTGGGCGACTTGGCAAGCAAATTAGGCGACGTTGAAAAAGCGGCAAGCAAGTATCAGGGCCGGCTCTCATACTACTCTCTGGACGTCACCGACGAAAATGCCGTGTTGGAGACCTTTGCCACCTTTTGCCCGACGCTGCGGTATCCGGTCAAGGGCCTGGTTGCGTGCGCCGGATTGTCTCGCAACGGACCGGCCACCGAATTCCCCGCGTCGAGCTTCCGCCGCGTGTTGGATATCAACGTCACCGGCACATTCCTGATCGCACAGGCGACGGCGAACGAGATGGCGAGAACCCGGACGTCTGGCAGTATGGTTTTGGTTGCAAGCATGAGTGGATACGTGTCCAACAAGGTATGCATTGAGCCTCGTCTGTATTATACGATTATACTAACATATTCTAGGGTGTTGATACTGCTGGTTATAACGCGTCCAAGGCGGCGGTCCACCAGCTGGCTCGCTCTTTGGCCGCCGAATGGGGCTCCCAAAAGGGAATGCCGCTGATTCGGGTCAACACGCTCTCCCCGGGTTATATTCGGACCGCCGCCACGGCAGAGGCCCTCCAGAAGCCTGGCATGGAGAGCCAATGGGTCGGTGACAACATGCTGTTCCGATTGAGCACCGTCGATGAGTTCCGTGCTCCGGTGCTGTACATGCTGGGCGATGGAAGCAGCTTCATGACCGGTGCCGACTTGCGCGTGGATGGCGGACACTGCTCGTGGTAAAAAATCATGGTCCAAAAGCAAACATGCGTGCCAGCACCCCGTATATAT
This sequence comes from Aspergillus thermomutatus, assembly GCF_002237265.1. Lineage (NCBI taxonomy): Eukaryota > Fungi > Ascomycota > Eurotiomycetes > Eurotiales > Aspergillaceae > Aspergillus > Aspergillus thermomutatus. Next base: position 82,282 of record NW_020798102.1, on the reverse strand, counting down.
CAAGACTCGGAAAAGACTATAGATACCATTTCCAAACCTAGGAGTGTGAGCTGTCCAGGTGTTTGTGGATTTTGTTCATATGAGCATTCTGGTACATTACATTGTAGTTGACACTGCAAAATCAGGAATCAAAATCTTTTGTCTATGGCGGACTGAATGTACAAACCAGCCAGAATAGAGACCTTCTGCAAATTATATTATAATTAAAATTTATTTTGTCCACTTTGTATAAATAGTCTGCTGCAGTGGGTCTTGGGCCTTGCCCAGCTTCCCGCTCTTGGCTGCTAGGTAATACGTATTACCTATCTAAGCCGCCCACCGGCCGCCCACCGGCCGCCCACGCCTCCCACTCCCATCTGAATGCCTAAGAGAGGTTTGAGGGTGATTGAATACCTCTGGGCTGGGTGGAGGCGAAGGAAAGGCAAGGTACAAGTCAAATTGTTATCTGGGGACACCATCCATGCAGTCAACAGCGCAATCAGCTCGTCGACAGTTTTTGGTCTTCTGGTTTACATTCGAGAATTTTTCGTTTCGAGCCAAGTAAGGCGATGTTGTTCGAGACAAAAGGCCGCAAGAACTATTCATAGGATAAATTAGGATGCCTCCCACCTTACAAATCATGTCCCCTTGACTAATGATTATTAATTGCGTCGTCCTTAAGTAATGCGCTATGATCTCTCATCGGGGGACCGCGCATACTGTGCTCCACCAAGGCAGAGCACGGGTATAAGTTTACCGGAAGTACCTCGATGGTGAACAAAGTTACAGCACATCTTATCATACAATTGCTTTGAATGATATTGGTTTATATGTCACCATCATGGCTCCTACCATCCTCATTGTCGGTGCCACTGGTAACACTGGCCGCAGTGTTGCTGAAACCCTGCCGAAGTTGCTTAAATCAAAATCAAGCAATGCTTTGTCGGAGCACCGCGTGATTGCTCTGACTCGTTCCTCAGCAAGTCCAGTAGCACAGCAGCTTGCTAAACTCCCTGGAGTCAAAGTGATTGAGCAGAACTGGGTCGACATCACCTCAGACTGGCTCCGTGAACAACCAAGTCGTCCGAGCGTTCATTGCATCCCACAACGAACCGACTCAATTCGCCGAAGAATCGACATTCTATGTTGCCGCCCTCAACGCCGGTGTTAAATATGTGGTGCGGATCTCGACGACTGCTGCCAACATTCGCCCAGATTGTAAGGCGTACTATCCTCGCACGCATTGGGCCATTGAGGCTCTCCTGAGCTCGCCGGAATTCACCCCCTTGCAGTGGACTTCTCTGCAGCCTAATATCTTTGCGCCATTCTACCTTTCCCCTGCTGCAGAATTGATTAAACAATACCGCACAACTGGACAGCAGGATACTCTTCGGCTTATGGGATCAAAGGATGCGCCAGTCGGGATTATCGACCCTTATGATGTTGGTGTCCTTGCCGCTCATCTCTTAGCCCAAGACGACCCGACTGCGCACAACAAGGCCAAATATGTTCTGAATGGACCCGAGGATATCACTGGGAAGCAGATTGTGGACATGGTCGAGCAGCACATCGGTACGCAAGTCAAGGAGGTGAGCTATCAAGACACGTCATTCATCAATGTGCTTTATGAGCGCAATTACACTCGTCAATCCAAGAATGTTATCTTCTCGATGAAACACGCCCTAGAGACGGCGTGGGAAGGTAAATGCTCCGCTTCGACAACCAGCAAGAGAGTCCTGGAACTTGCTGCGCCAAAGCGGACACCTGCCGATGTGCTGACGGCCTTATTGGAAGGGCAATGAAACGATTTATTCGTTCATGGCGGACTTGGAAGTGGAGTCAATTGTTTCTGTTTTGTATCTTAGTATTAATGGAAAATCGTAGGAATATGACTTTCCTTTGCCATACAAATGTGAGTATGGCGCTAGGCAATGGTGATGACTGATTTTTTCTATTTGTGGTTCTCTGTGAGAGCACCAAATGCTCTCAATCATATGGTAGATAGCATGATAGTAGCAATGCCTTCATTGGTGAACGAAGTTTTGCATGCAAGGTGTTAGGCTTTCTTGGTGGTTCATAGGCACAATTTATGACATTCGAACCTTGCATATCAAAGGTATGGTGCTTGTATTGCAAGAATACTAAGCGTAGAGAAAGTATGAAAAAGTACGGAGTATGTACAGGAATGTAAGTAGATAAAGAAGCGCGGAGCCTCTGTGCAAACAGGTCAAACTACCAAAAGGGGTAAGCGGTGGGCGCGGGCAGAATAGGTTGGAAGGTGACGACAGGTTTGAAAGGAGACAATGGGTTGAAAGGCAGTTCGCAGGTAAGTCGGCAGCATGCAGGTAGGTGGTGGTTGTCACACAATTTCTCTCTTTTCCTTTTTTGTCACACCATACCCTGTACATTGGTGATTGGATTATGAATATATAATAAACAAATAATAAGCATTCAACAATTCTATCTTCTGAACACTCTCTAACGCCTCAGGCTGCAATGATGTCCTCAGGACTCAGGCATCCTCCGAGATCGGCTAAATCGGCATTTGATCTGTATCTCCGCACTTCGTCATTCGGCCAATCTTATCGATAAGATTCTACGGAGGAAGTAAATAAATTTGAGATCCCGTCACGCGAGCTTAGCCTCAATCTCGTCAGCACAGATTACTTTTTACTACTGCTGCTGAGGAAAGGAACTCTTCGTATACTGTTGGCATTCATATGTCTCTCTAACCTTGATCATTGTTAATCGAAAACTCTCGGCCCCTTATCAGGCCTCAGTACATCTCTTATCTTGATTTTTCATTGATGCACGCCGCCCCTACCAATCATCCGGGGGATGATGCCCAACTCCATGTCAACCACATAGACTCTAACCCGCGCGGGTCAACTTGCCTCGACGAAGACAGAGATGACGAGATCACAGAAAGGGCGAAACACGACGGTAGTCATCCTCCACCCCCTCCACTCGCACCCGCACTCGAAATCACCGGACATGGACGAAACTCATCAAACACATCCTTCGATGACAGCGACGACGATGACGACGACGCAGAAGACACCGATGTAGTCATCGAGTCCCCAAACGAAAAGCCGGTGACTTGGGCCTCCCTCCCCAAAAAGGGCCAACTCGCCATCCTCACCTTCGCCCGTCTCTCGGAGCCACTGACCCAAACATCGCTCCAGGCGTACCTCTTCTACCAGCTCAAGTCGTTCGACCCTTCGCTGCCGGACTCGACCATCTCCGCGCAGGCGGGGATTATGCAGGGCAGCTTTACCGCTGCGCAGTTTCTCACGGCGGTCTGGTGGGGCCGGTTGGCGGACGCGGAGTGGATGGGGAGGAAGCGTGTGCTGCTGATTGGGTTGCTGGGGACGTGTATCTCGTGTCTTGGGTTTGGGTTCTCGAGATCGTTTGCGGCGGCGGTGGTGTTTCGTGTTCTCGGGGGGATTCTGAATAGTAATGTTGGGGTGATGCGGACGATGATTTCGGAAATTATTGAGGAGAAGAAGTAAGTGCACTTGGTTTGGGCCTGGGTGAAAGTGCTTCTGACGGGTGTACTGTGCAGGTATCAGTCGCGTGCGTTTCTGCTGCTTCCGATGTGCTTTAATATTGGGGTTATTGTTGGCCCTATCATCGGGGGCTCGTTGGCCGATCCTATCAACAGCTATCCTCATCTGTTTGGGCCTGGGTCGTTCCTTGGTGGGAAGGATGGCGTGTGGTGGATGGAGCGGTGGCCGTTCGCGTTGCCGAATGTCCTCAGTGCTATCTTCATCTTTGCTGCCTTCTTGGCTCTCTTGTTTGGGCTCGATGAGGTAGGTCTTTGGACACATTTCTTGGACGGATTAAGTTTAACATGCCTCGCAGACACACGAGATTGCACAGTACCGAAGCGACTGGGGCCGCCAGGTCGGAAGAACACTTGCCAGATTCTTCTCTCGACATCGGGTTCCACGTTATTATCGCCGGTTGAGGAACCACGAGGACAACGAGTCTCTATGTATAGACGGTAGCGTGACCAGCAGATCAGCTCCATCGACTCCGATCCGCTTGCGAGCGCTTCCTCGCCATGGACGGCCGGGCTTCCGTCAGATCTGGACCCCCAATGTTCTATTGACATTGCTTGTTCATTTTCTTCTGGCGTTCCACACCAGCGCCTTTAACGCCATGACATTTGTCTTCCTCCCTACCCCGAGGGCTCCAGAGAATAGCCGGAAAGGCTTCTTCCATTTCAGCGGGGGGCTGGGACTACCGTCCTCGCGCGTTGGCCTTGCAACGGCAATTATCGGGGTCATCGGCCTCCCGTTGCAGATCTTCGTATACCCTCAGGTCCAATCTCGTCTGGGGACCTTGACCTCTTTCCGCGCCTTCTTGCCGTTTTCACCGCTGGCATATTCTCTTATGCCGTTCCTGGTGATCATCCCCCGGTATCCATGGCTAGTCTGGCCTGCCTTCACAGCTGTGGTTGGGCTACAGGTCATTTCTCGAACGTTTGCTCTTCCTGCTGCGATTATTCTCGTGAATAATTGTGCTACTGATCCGTCGATTCTCGGGACGGTGCATGGCGTTGCTCAGAGTATAGCCAGTGCGGCGCGCACATTGGGTCCCTTCATCGGTGGATGGGGGCTGGGGCTGGGGTTGCAAAATAACCTTGTCGGTGGTATCTGGTGGGCACTGGCGTTGGAAGCCTTGATTGGGTGGTTGCTGCTGTGGACTATATATGAGGGAAAGGGGATCGAGAGAAAGAAAGAACAGAGAGAAGACGTTCAGGAAGATTGAGGTATTTTCTAAGGCTTGTGCTGGGCTCATCTGATGGATACAAGTGATAATGGCGTTCGATATATAGTCGACTATGAGACACGAATTATGATAGATATGTCTATACCGATTGTTGATAGAGATGAAAGAGAGATAGCTAATTTTGTGATCATCAATTCGTTAAAGGGATTGTCATTATATAGACTGCTGAGATCAACACCTGCGAACCAAGGTTCCTCCCGGCTCGATGTTGACAATGCCCGGATTCATCTCATCATCACTAACATCATAGCTTTTGCTCTGCAATTATAGCCAGGATCAGCACGTCACGCTCCAACAGGGCTAATGAAGGCCCTGATTGCTTTCCTCGCATCACCATCGTGCGCCTTCAGCAACTCCGTCGCCTTGATCTTACTCAAGTCCAACTCCTGTACCTGCAGGACATTAGCACCGCCATACACCCAATCCCCCAGCATAAGGTTCTATGAAAGGCAAGGGTAACGCACTAATAAATTCACATCCTCCGCCGAAACCTTCACAGCCTTCTTCGTCACTACTTCTGTCTTCTTGGCGTCTACCGTCTTGGCCGCCGCATCCGTACCCGCCGCAATCTCCAACCTGCTCATCGCTTTCCCCAGTGCCTCCTGATCAGCGGACGAAGACTTATTGCCTGGTTCCGCGCCGATGTCATTGGTGTGCAGGGAGGAAAGCGCCGCGGCGGCTTTTCGGTCTTCGGCGTGGGCGGGGGGATGTCGCTCGATAGAGTCGGGGTCATGGGATGCGGAGGGGAGAGAATCTGACATCTTCAATGCGGCTATTGAGGGTATAGATTTATATGATGGAGGATCAGTTGAGAGTAAGATGATGTGACGGAGTCGGTCGGTTGTTAGACTCCAAACAGCGTCTCTTACTCCGCACGGATGACGCGATAAGAAAGCGGCAGATTACGATAACGAGGCGCCTTACTCAGTCTGGACTAGTGAGGATAAGTTGATGACTCAGGCCGTGAATAACCGCATGTTTCTTTTTTTCCTCCTTGCAGGCACTTTGCGGGCATTCTTTGTGTGACTGTGACTGTGACTGTGACAGGAAGTGATCACTTGCTTGCATTTGTCATTCTTAACTGCTTGGCTCTTTTGGATCGAGACTTAATACCTTAGTCAATCCACCATCTGATCTGATACCAAGAAGCTTAAACAAGCTTGTTTATACTCACTGCGAAGCAAATAGCGTCGATCGTTAACCCCCACCATGGAGGACTGGACTCCAAGCTGTAAGTCATTTACCCCTCAAAGAAGCAGCAATTGCATGAGCAGCTGCTGAATCGTGTCTATCAGCTTGGGCTACGAAACCCATCAAGCAAGATGTCGTCTATGACGATACGGAGGGAGTACAAGCAGCTCTGAACAAGCTCCAGAAGCTTCCCCCGCTTGTCACAACGCAGGAGGTACGGCGTAACTTGTCCTACTTCAATCCTGGCCAGCAAAAAATGTGAAGCTAACTGTCGAATGTCAGATTCTGAATCTGAAAAAGAGCTTGCGAAATGTTGCCTTGGGCAAAGCTTTTGTTCTGCAAGGAGGTACATAGTCCTGCCTGAATCTTTGATATCAATCTCTAACCGCTGTGTTGCTCGCAGGGGATTGCGCCGAGCTGTTTGATTACTGCAATCAGGATATGGTAGAAGCGAAACTCAAATTGCTTCTGCAGATGAGTTTGATTTTGATTTGGGGTACATTTGCGCCTTCTGTCATCTATCGACACGTACTAATGACGGCCAGGCGCAAACAAACCTGTTGTGCGAATCGCACGTATAGCCGGGCAATTTGCCAAGTGAGTTGCCTAACTTTGGGAGACTATCCTTCAGCTCATCCATTCCTTGTGTTGCTGACAGAGTCAGGCCCCGATCAAGCCCTATGGAGGTGGTCAACGGCGTTGAGATGCCCTCGTTCCGTGGTGACAACATCAACGGCTTCGCTGCCACCGCAGAGTCTCGCAGGCCAGATCCGTCACGGCTTGTCTCGGCGTACTTCCACTCCGCCGCCACGCTCAACTACATGCGCGCCTCGCTCTCGTCTGGTCTTGCGGATCTCCATTCCCCACTGGACTGGGGACTCGGTCACGTCATCACGCCCTCCATCAAGGAGAAGTACGAGCGCATAGTTAGCCGGGTCAAGGACGCGCTGCGCTTCATGCACACTGTCGGAATCGACACAGATCGAGGCGTCGAGACCGTCGACATCTTCACCAGCCACGAGGGTCTTCTCCTCGAATACGAGCAGAGTCTCACCCGCCTCCTCCGCAACCCACATACCACGACTCTCCAGCCCACCACAACCTCAACCTCCTCTACCTCTACGACTAGCACCCCCCTGCAAAGCTACTACGCCACCTCAGCACACTTCCTCTGGATCGGCGACCGCACGCGCCAACTCGACGGCGCCCACGTCGAATTCTTCCGCGGCATCGCCAACCCCATCGGCATCAAGATCGGCCCCAGCATGACCCCCGACGACCTCGTCCGCCTCCTCGACGTCGTCAACCCCACCCGCGAAATCGGCAAGGTAACCCTGATCTCCCGCTACGGCGCCGCCAAGATCGCCGAGCACCTCCCCGCCCACATCGCCGCCGTCCAACGCTCCGGCCACCTCCCCGTCTGGCAATGCGACCCCATGCACGGCAACACGCAGACCACCCCGACCGGCGTGAAAACACGGCACTTCAGCGACATCCTCTCCGAGCTGCGGCAGGCGCTCGAGATCCACCGCTCCGCAGGCTCGTTCCTCGGCGGCATGCACCTCGAGCTGACCGGCGAGGCTGTCACGGAGTGCGTCGGCGGCGCGGGCGGGCTGACCGAGGAAGGGCTGGGTGAGCGGTACACGACGTTCTGTGATCCGCGCCTGAACGAGAAGCAGGCGCTGGAACTCGCGTTTCTGGTCGCGGGGTTCTACCGCGAGATGGACGATGCGGAGGGGATGAACTCGATCTAAGCTCTATTGCTGCACAGTTATCAGATATATAGCGCATTGGATGTGCGACGCAAATATGATCTCCTACTCTGGTTCGCACCACTTGATATGGTTGATTTTGGTTGACGCTTCATACCTGGTTTCGGGATTATATTTCGGGGTCTTCAAAAGTCATATCTGCGCAACTGCATTGAAATGAACCCTAGTTGCAAATTTCGGGATTTCATGATTAGTTGATTATATGGCACATGCTCTTACCTCTGTTGTTTGTCGCCACACTACCATGAGTGAGCTCTTCATGACTTAAGAGGTTGTGCTCCTACGAGCACATAATGCAGCTGAAGACAGTATATAACGAATAGGTGCATTTCATTGAGCCATTGAAAGCACAGCTAACCAAATCCCTAACCCAAATGCTAAAAGGATTAAATAGAACACACTCGTGAACGCCACCAGGACACCTTTCACAAGCTAAACCCACACTGGAAAAAAAGAAAAGGAAAAAGAGGAATGGAAAGGAGGTCGAAAGCTACGAGATCAAGGCCAAGCAGCGGACAGTTCATTTCTGATCAGTCGACATTGCTAAGCCGATCTCAAGTAACCATAGACGTTCCCAGTCCCTGCTTCGACGACAGTCAGACGCCGAGTCTATCAGCGGACATACTCGTCTCAGGAAACACAGCAAAGTCGTCTCAGCCCGGCGCATAGTTCTCAAGGACCAGGGACATACACCTCCAAGAGGTCAGTCGGAAACCTGAACCGAAATCCGTGCGAGAGAGCATGAGAAAGTCGAAGGGAAAGGTAGATCAATAGGGAATGAAAAGGAGAATAGATGAGAAATGAGAGAAGAAATTCTGAGCCCTTGACCAAAACTAGTTTCCAATTCTGCCTGTGACATCCATTGTGCTCTCAATGCCCTCCCATGGTAGCTCCTCATCATCTTCCAAGTCAGTATCGTTGTTTTTGTGGGAGGATTTATCTGTGGTAGCGGTCACGTCCGCTGCCCTTGTGGCGGCAGCAGTGTCGATCCCAATGGACTGAAGGGTGACTTCCATTTCTTGCTCAGTCATCTCGTGTCCGTTCTGTTTCTGGCCTTCGAGAACATCGTAGAGCGCATAGATTTGATCAGCTTTCATGTCGATGTCCTTGAGAAGCTTTTCAATCTTGGCGGCCAACGATTTCCTCTGACGTTTGCTCAACGAGGCATCCAGCTTGTTATAGGCCCCTTGATAGGTTACAAGCTGCATTTTCAGATGGGAGAGTTCATCCTCCAATGCCTTGAGCACCGTCGCGAGAGCAACACCCGGAGGTTGCGCAGGGCGCAACGTAGGCTCCTCATTGTACACAGAAGGCTCAGGCATGCGCTCCGAAACAGGTACAGGTTTTGGGATCTTCACAGTCTCATGAGTGTGGTCGCATTGCGAGTCACCAGGAATGCAGCGCTTGCAGACCGTGCAGTTCTTGCCATCATGCTGTGTAGCACTGTCCAGGGCCTTTTGTGTAGCCTGGGGCAGTCGGCTTGGGTCCTCAGCTGCCAAATCAGCATGGCGGAGAGTGATGTCCGGCAGGATGAAAGCAGACGTCACGTCGTCAATGTTATGGCGACGTCTTCGCTGAACGGTGGAGATGACGGAGTGATCCGAATGCCGTCTCGGGCGCTCAATGGGCACGGAAAGATTACTGTCTGCCTCAGCCATGCTGACTTTCGATGTGGCCGTCAGATCACCCATTGCCGAGGCAGGTCTCGCTATCGGGGTTTTACTCTCCTTCAGGGAGGACTTGCGAGGCGCAACCGATTTTGATACGCTTTGACGGGTAGAGTTTGCCGTCTCATCTGAATTTTGAATTTTGGTCGAGATCGACTGTCGCCGTCTACGCGCGAGTCGTTCTTCTTCTAGAGTCTTTCGCAGCTGAGCGATTTCACGTTCCTGTGGCGATCACATTAGTGACGGACAATGGTAAACAGAGTAACAACAAACTCACGTCAACAAAGCTCAGCAACGTCAACTCTTGCTCTGTGGCAGAGGATTTCCTGGTATGACCCGTGGCGTCTTCAGTGGCTGAATCCAAAGGCTCAGTGACTTCGACTTCTTCCACAATTACCCTTTTCACCCGCTGCTTTCCTGTGTTTGGCTGCTTCTTCGCTTTCGTGTTGCCTGTTTGCTTCTGATTCTGGGATCTCTCGGCTCGGGAGCTCGAGGGCCTGGTTCTTGGCAGATCAATCGTGAAAAGAGCTTCATCAGCTCGCTCTTTCTCGAGACGAGAGATCTCCTTGTCGACCTGTTTCGAGATCTTTGTGCGAGAGTCTTCCACACGGCCGGCCCTCTTCGATCTTGTACTCTTACTGGTAAGATCTTTGGTGGCCCGACTCATGTTCTCACTTCGCTGCGTGTCGACCTGGCTGTCTTCAACGCTTGCTTCCGCCGCGGATGTTGCTTCTGAACGACCAGTATCCTCGTGAGTCTTTGAGGCCAGCGAGACAAATTTAGCCAGCTGTTCCTTAAGTTCAGCATTCTCTTGTCGTAAGCTCTCATTCTCGCTTTTCAGATCTCGAGACTCGAGATAGGCTATTCCCAACTGGGAAACAGCCATGTCTCTCTCACGGTTCAACTTCTTCAGCGCCGCCTCGCTCATCTGCGCCCTCCGCTCAACGATATCCAATTGGTTTTGCAAAGCCAGGTTCGAAGCTTCGACTTCTGAAGTAATCGTTAGCATCTTGAGATTCTCAAACTGTAGCGGTAAGGTAACTCACTCTGATAATGAGACCCCACGTCTCTTCTGTGGTCATCGTCTTCGGATTCATACACGCGAGAACGGCCATGTTTGTCCTTGCGGTGGGACCGGCCAGCCTTCAAAGCCGCATTTTCCTGTCGCATTTCATCAATTTTTCTCTCCGCATCCGACTTTGCCCTTTCGAGCTCCGACACTTTATCCTGGAGAAGTCTCAGAGAAACAAAGAGGGCCTTTTCATCTTCTGGGATGGGAATAGCGTCGAGGGGGATATGTTCACGAGTCATGGACACATCAGCACCGTCATTCGGAGGAGAAACAAATCGTGTTGCCCTAGCTCGGCTCTGACGCGTATAAACCGGTGTGCCGTCTTCGTAGACACCCGAGACCAACTCCGACAAATTGGGAAGATCAGGAAGAAGAAAAGACTGCATTGTGCCCGTGTCGCCAGCACCATTGCCGGACCCGTTGCGCAGGTTGCTGGGTAACTTCCCCCGACGCATTTCCTTAGCGTAAGCCTCCTGTGACGCTCTCTCCACCGCGTCTGCTATCTGATGGGAAAGGTTGACGTTTCCGAAGCGAGTCGCACGCGTACTGGTTGCCACAGGCTGAGGTCTCTCATCGGCAATGAAGGAACCATCGTATGAATCGCGGACCTTCGCGTGCATTTCAGACAATGTCCGTCGCTGGTCCTTGCGGGTTGTTTTGGACGAAAGAGGGTCGCGATTTTCCTTGTGGGCAAGACTGGCCTGTCTCAGCTGAGCATCTTTTCGTAGACTCTCGCTGGCGGTCCTTCTTGAGGAAACGCGCATGGCCGGTTTCTGAGGCGTATGCGAGGCAGGATAATCGAGTCTGACGGCTGGCGAGGACGAGCGCACACTATTTTCTATACTCATCATGGAGTTTCGCGAGTCATCGAGCCGACGCGTCGGCTTGTTAAGGCCCCGTCCAGCTTCGACCGATATGCTTTCTTCGGTGTCATCTTCGGAGGTGCCCACGGGGGAGAATTCAGGGAAGGCGCGTTCCAATGCAGAGGTATCAATGGCGTAGTCGGGCTCTTCGTCCTCAAAGTTGTTGATTTGTTTCCTGGCGCTGCCTTTCATCTCGGGTAATTTGGGACTGTTCTCAAAGTGTTTCGTAGACGCGAGGGCTTCATGCTCTGGGTCGAAATCGGAGCCAAAAGACGCGAAGCTGTGTGTCGTGGCTTCGGAGCGTCTGGTATTCTCGCGCGACATGGTGGTCAAAGTTATGACGCGTCTTGTTTCAAAAGCGAATGTAGCGATACAAGTCAGTTGGAAGCTCAATTGACTTCAGACATGAATGCTTGTGTTTAAACTAGGATTGATGTTATAACTTCCAAGAGGTGATAGGTAATCGCTGGGTTGTTTAGGTAAAGCGCGTCGGCGGCCACGAGCGTCCACGCGAAGCAATAATGACAATTGGGATACGGGTACCCCAACTGAGTTTATAGAAGAGTAATGCAATTAGATAGAGTCGAATTATTTGCATCAATCGCAAAATGATGCGATGGATGATCAGAAGTCAGCTTTGAAACTCTGCGGGACGGGAAAAGAGGAGGCTGGGGGAGTTGTTGATTTGTTTACTCGGCCAGGTGGAGCTGCCGTCGGAGTGACCGCCTTAGTATACCAACTGTACAGTGTACGGAGTACTCCGGACAACGACCAAAATGGTGCTGCAAGTATTTACACTTCGCTATTTTTCTCATACTTTTGGATTCGGGTGGATTGAAGGCAAAGTAGGCATTTATGTAATTGACTATTTCCATTCGTCTTCAAACTGCGTGCTATCAACTCCTCGAGCAGCAGCAATATCAACTCAATGTACATGTTGAGATAAGGCATCAGGAGAGAAACGCAGAAAAAACAGATGAGAACAGATAAAAGAGATATTTCCCGATGAAGCTCCAAACGCCGTGCTATTTAGAGTTCCTCTCAGAGCCGTTATGAGAGAAATGATGAATCGTCGTTAGTCATGCACGTGAACCCGCCGTCCGATGCAGGAGATAAAATGAATGCAAGACGCAATGAACGCTGCACACATCCAAGCTGTAGGTAGTAGGTTAGGAAGAGAGGTCGGTCGCGAAACCAGTGTGAACTGCAAAGCTCTAGTGAGTTTCAGCAGAATCTGGAGTCGAATCGTGCTGCTCTCTGGACGCACGAGGAGCGGTCGCCGGGAAATTGTCGCTGACAGGGCTTGCTGCATCAATATGAATTGTAGGTACAACTATCAGCTCCTGGGAATGTGCGGCTTGTTCGTTCCTTTCGGTGACGGGGCTTTGATACGGAGGGGCTTCTCCCCAGTCCAGATGATCGTACTCCGGAGGGGGGATGGCGAGAGCACCAACATCGCCCTCCTCGCCGCCTGGAGTGGATGGAAGGGTAGAGACGATGGAATGTGCTTCGGAGTGCACTCGAGTCAAGGCACCCGAATCAACAGGACCAGTGGAGCCGGATGAGTATGACTCTCCTCGCGAGTGAATGCTTGGGATATCGACCATAGAAGACCTGTTAGAAGCATCGAAACTGCCGGAAGGGCCATTCGACAGCAGGGGGCGACGATCGGAATCGTGTGAAGTTGCTCGGACCCGTGATCCATCGTGACGAACGTAGCCCACGTCCGCGTAGCTGACGCTGGCAATCCGCCTGCCGCGACCACGAGTCTGGCTCTCGGCTAACGCCGTAGCGAGGTTGGTGGCACTGTTGCTGGCATTGGTGGACGAATGACTTCTTGCACGTTGGCGAGCACGAAGTCGATCCTGTTCCCGTAAAATCTCTAGCTGGGCACGGTCTCCACGCTCACGAGCTTCACGCCGCGCCTGTCGCCTAGCCTCACGTTCTGCTAGTTCCTCGCGCCGGCGCTGACGGATTTCGTACAGCGATGCCATGAGCTCCTCCCGGCGAGCCTCTTCTTCTTCAGCGGTCTCGGGAAATTCAATGACGGTGTCCATCCCGTCACGCTCGCCTTCACGCGCGATGACCTGTTCCTCAGGCTTGGGATTTGCAGAATAGGCAGGAAGAGTGACCACGGAGCGAATGGAAGCATCTCGACGGACGGGATTGGTTGTTCTCGCGGTCGTCATTTCCGTGCCTTCAGCACCCGTAGCAGATCCGCTTCGAAAGCCACTTGAGACTGGGTCATAGAACTTTCCAGGGTTCCAACGGTTCCATTTGTCTTTCAAGTATTTTCCTGGGAGGTATTTCGGGGAGCAGCCCTTCCGCCGCAAATATTTCAGGCCAAAGTAGGAGGCAACGAGCAGGACGAGCACGAGGACAATGCCCAGGGCGATCTAGAAATTCAAACAATTAGCTGACAGCAAGTATTAGATCAATATAAACACAAGAATGGGCACTCACAAAGACAAACATAATGTTTCTATCAGAGCCTTGGTTTTTGTTGTCAGGGCCGGTGTTGCCGCCATCTTGACGGGCCATGAGCCCACGAACCTGGGGTGGGATATACATCACAGCCGCCCGATCCGTCAGGTATTGAGAAAGTAGCGTCTCCTTTCAAGTTCCTTCCAGAACGAATCTTGACGTCTTTGTTGTTAGCAAAAGAGATGTCAAGAGGAACAGAGGTCAGAGCGAAGAACACTTCGCTGAAGAGACAGCAGAGACACTGCTCCCAGACAGTGAAGGCAAGTCTCGGCGCAGATAAGAGGTTATATATAGAATAGAAGCTAACAAAACGCAACAGATCATCACAGAACAATGGTATAGATTAGGAAGATAGTATCAACAATCACTAAATCCATGATTAGGGACATGGACAGTGCAGATAGGCATGAAGAGAAGGAGGTGAGAGGAGACAAGAGACAAGAGACAAAGCAAAGAAAAGGGCCTGTATTATGGTGGAATCTGTGATGATTTTGGCTGGAATATGGAGTAGATCTTAGTAGGATAACGATCTAACAGCAGAATCATTGCCTTAAAGCAGAGCAAGCTAATCAGAGGCTGTCATGAATGGGCTGAAAAGGAAGATCCCTTTAGTATTAGTACTGCACAGGGTGGCTGGTGAGATTGAAGGCGGAAGGCAGATAAATTGGCAGTATTAGAGAGGTATGCCTTAATTTGTCCTGTTTTAACAATGTATATCTATGGCTTACGCAGTGCAGTGCCTGTCCAGCTCCATAATTTAGACATCAATCAGGGACACTGGTTCTTAATCATGGTAGTCTAGCAGCTATACCATGGTCATTGCCATCAAAGTACCCATCCGCAAAGGCACCCGCCACAGTCCACTCCTTGCCGAGCTCGTGGGTTTCACAATTGACTGGCGACTATCATTTCTCAACGCAGCCTAAGATCCATTTTTAGAATTGTACCGAACTCTCTCTGAGTCTCAAGGACCCATCCATGATTCGTCCCAAGCTATCCCATGGTTCTTCTGGTGGTCTCGGAAGAACCGGAATATTCATACAAGTCGAGATAGATCAAGACAATTCTTTGGCTCCGGATTGTCCGCATTGGCCGCAAAGTATCTAGATACTCCGTGTGCGTTGACAAGCTTCATCCAAATCTCCTTGCATGCCACGGACTCTTGTAAAGCCACCCCACTGTAACCGCAGCGGACAAGAGTAATCGGCCTGTTTCAGTAGCATTAACCACGAAGCAATCATTATCTTATCAGCGGGGAAATAATCATCTTCGTGTAGGAATATTAATCTCACAGCAGGAAACATGATGATCATGCAGCTCAACCTTTTCCTGCTTGGAGACGACGAAGCTACCAGCCTCGCAGCCTGAAAATTAAGGTTGCACTAACGGGATTTGCATAAGGACATTATCAGTGTCACATGCTATCAGATCAATCGTCCCCGCAAACACAGAAACACATAATCCCAGCCTGCGTGTAGATCTCATCATTCTTCTGATATCCATCGACTCTATCAGAAAAACAAGCAATAATTAATAACTTAATCATCTGCAGAATAAATCCATGTCCTGCCCCGATTGCTTCAGCGGCCATGTACACTCCAGTGAGCCACAGGGCCAGGTGACTAAATTGCACGGACTCGACGTCTACGTTGCATCGCCAGCGCCGGAGCCTACGGGTCACTCAGCAGCAGCAGCAATCAGGGGGATTATCATCATCATTCCCGATGCATTCGGCTGGGAGTTTGTCAATAATCGGATACTGGCGGATCATTATGCCCAGAAGGGGAGGTATAAAGTTTATCTCCCGGATTTCATGAATGGTGAGAACCAGAGCATTCAGGAGATATTTTGGTGCTAGTAGAGATGGGAAAATAGAATTTGACTCTATGCTCACTCTGAATAGGACACTCGTGCCCCGTGTGGGCTATAAGTGTCATGCGGGATCTGTTCAAAACCGATACCCTCTACGACTGGCTTTTCAAACCGTAAGTCTCTTTCCTGCCAAATATATGTCCGAGAATGTTGAGGCGGTCAAACAGCTATTACATCGGCTGCGCGATGTACTCCATGCTCCCATTCATGTACTTCAACCGGCCCGGCAAATCCTGGCCCATCGTCAAGTCATTCTTCGCCGCTGTCCGCCAGAACGAAGGCGCCCAGCTCCCCGTCGGAGCAGCCGGTTTCTGCTGGGGAGGCAAGCACACCGTCACTCTGGCTCACGGAGCTGAAGTAGACGGCAAACCGTTGATCAATGCTGGCTTCACGGGACATCCTAGCCTCTTGAACATCCCCGGGGATATTGAGAAGATAAAGATCCCCGTTAGTTTTGCGTTGGGGGAATTGGATATGGCCGTGAAAATGCCGCAGATTGAGCAGATCAAGAACATTATGGAGAGTAAGGATGGGGTTGGTGACGTGAGGGTTTACCATGGGGCTGGTCATGGGTTCTGCGTGCGGGCAGACCATGTTCTGGAAGATGCAGAAAAGCAGGCTATTGAGGCAGAAGATCAGGCTCTGGATTGGTTCAATCGCCACTTCGCTAATGTGCAATAAGACTTGTTATGACTTTTGAAAGGGCGAGCTGTTGGACTACGAGTCAACGCCCTCTCTGTCCTCTATCAAAGCTTTCAATTTCCCATGGGGCCGCCTGGCAAGAACATCGTAAGGACCCTGTTCCACAATATACCCCTGTTGAAGAACGACGATATTATCCGCAATCTCCATCATTTCTCTGGCATGTGTAATGATCATCACAGTAAGGCCTGATCGAGCCAAAACCAGCCTCTGCACTGTCTGCCGAATCACCTTTGCACTCTCCGGATCAAGGCTCGAAGTAGCCTCGTCCAGGATCAGCACCTGCGGCCGGCGTACAAGAGCTCGCGCAATCACCAATCGCTGCGCCTGTCCGCCGGACAGGCCCACGCCACCGTCCCCAATGGCAGTTGAATAGCCGTTGGGAAGTGACACGATGAAGTCATCGATGCCCGCAGCTTGAGCTGCAGCACGAACTCTGTGTAACTCCCGGAGGGGGGACTCGTCACTCAAGCCGTAACAGATATTATGACGTATGGTGCCCGGGAATATCGTAGGCTGCTGTGAGACAATTGATACCAGGGAACGGAGTGATGGCGTGTGCAAATGTCGGATATCCAGACCTCCGATTGAGATGGTTGGCGCGCCGTGTCTGGACAGCGGTGTTTCGTAGAGGGAAAGAATCAACGATGCTATGGTCGATTTTCCTGATCCAGAGCCACCTACAATTGCTGTACAAGAATTCTCAGCAATAGCGAGAGTCACGTCTCGGAGAACGGGAGCGTCGGGCCGTGACGGATATCGAAAGGTCAGACTCCGAATTTTCACCGGTGTCGCCTTCAGAGGGCGTCTGTCACCATTATATTCATGGGATTTCCCGATAGGAAGGTTCGCCAGACGTAGCAGCTGAGTGGCCATGTCTTGAGAAGCACTGATTTGTGGAACTGAGAGAAATTAGCAATCTTACAGGCGAGATTTTGTATGCAGGGTAAGGAATCGACAAGACTTACTCCATGAAAGTACCGTGCTCGCATATCCGATGCTAAATAAAAGCATCGAGAAGACGGTCATCACATTTTCAACCGTATATCCGGACGATGCGAGAAGCGCTCCGTAGTAAAAAATCAAACCTGCATAGTCTCTTAGAACAGTCAATGGCAGGAGGGAGGTGCCTACTCACCACTCACGAAGATTATTGTGGACTCTACGAGGCCGAACAAAATCCCAGTATAGCACGCTCTCTTGAGGCACATTTTCATGCATTTTGACGCCGCCTTCAAGTATTTCTTGTGAAAGAACGGCTCGAGCGTCAGGGTCCTCACAGTACGTATTTCTGAGAATGTCTCGACGAATACGTCGGATGCATTCCTGCCCACTTCATTGCATCGCCCCTGCCATAGTCCACTGGTTCCTTCAAATCCCCTGGTTATCGCATAAATGACTGGACCGCAAGACAGCGCCACCAGGGTGAGCTTCCAGCAGACGACTAGACACCAAACGACTGCCGTCACAGTAATTGCCACAGCTACCAGGACGTAGCCGCCGAAACGGCCTACCAGGTTCCGCATATCTTCCCCGTTTTGATCAAGACAAGCAGTGATTCTGGAGGCTGAATTGCCTTCTTCATCAAACCACTGCCGAGGCTGGTCCAACACTCGATTGAATGCCTCCTTGCGAAGCTGATCAACCCAGGCCTGGCCAGATGCTTCCAAGATATAATGCATGAAGTAAGACGCAGTCCCATCAATTATGGCGACACCTAGAACAGCCAGCGCCCATCTCAAGGAGCTGACTCTCGTGTCGTAGAATGACTGGAAGAGCTGAGAGAGGCAGTAAGAGAAAACAGGTGTTGCAGAAGCATCCACCAGGGCAGACATGATCCCGAGCAGCAGCAGCAATCGCTGTCTCATGGTGAGGCTGGGCACCAATGTCCGCATGATATGGCTTATTGGGAGACGCTGCTGCTCAGAAGGTGGAGTGTTCCCTCTTGCGGGCTGAGGCCGTTTGACAGACTGCCGATAATTTGTTGCTTCTGCTTGAGGAACAGGGAGAGTCAGAGAAGTACGATGAAATTGAAGTTGATTAGCAGATATGAATGATCTGCGTGACTGCGCCGTACTTAGTTCACGCATCGGTATAGCAACTCCGTCAGGTAATGAGATCTCTTCTGCTTGGGACGTCGCCTGCATCTTGACCATGTTACTCACTCCGGCGGAATCCTGCATTTCTTCGATTCTGCGATCGAACCTGTGATCGTTCTCAAATTCAGAAGGAATTTTCCTTGACAGAATTGATGTTTCTTCGTATTTCGGAAGCTCAAAGTTACTTGGGCAGATAGTATTTGGAACATCGACTACCTCCGTCTCGTCACTGGTGTAGGGGACATCCGGCTTTGGAAGATTTTCTGGAGAGATTTGCTTGTCGCCGAAAGAAAAGTACTTCTCCTTTGCTGGGCTATTTTCTAGCTCATGCCGGTATCCTGATTGCACAACCGAGCCATGCTCGAGGACGTAAACATAATCCTGGTCCGTGATGTGTGACATATCGTGTGTGATAATAATCGTCGTCTTCCCTCTGCGCCATTTCCGTATCGCTTTCATCACTGCTGTGCGGTTTATGCCATCCAGCGCGCTCGTGGGTTCGTCCATGATGAGAATCGGAGTGTCCCTTAATCTGGCTCGTGCAATCGCCACTCTCTGTCTCTGACCACCACTCAAGAAGCTTCCTCCGGGACCAACGCACGTGTCAAGACCATTTGGCAAGCCGTCAATAGTGTCCTTGAGCATTGCCAAATCAATGCATTCGCGCACGTCTTCCTTCGTCACTGTCTCGTGTGCTCGACGGCCAAAGGCAATGTTGGTCAAAACGGACTCGTTGAAAAGGACACTTCGTTGCTCGACAAGTGTGATGTTGTTCCTGATCCAATTGATGCTGAGAGTCTGCATTGAGTTGCCATCAAGTAGTATCTCGCCTGAGGTGGGCCTATATAATCGTGCAAGTAATTGTCCGAGTGTACTCTTTCCAGATCCACTTTCTCCAATCACAAAAGTCGTCTCACCGGCTGGGAAGAAGAAGCTGACTGACTTCAAAATGGGCCTTTCGGGCTGAGACGAGTACGTAAAAGACAGCTAAAGAAAGGATTGAAAAGTTAGAAAATTCGGCAGTAATTGTCAATTGGAAAAACTTACATTGCACACTTCGATATCACCGTCACAATATCGTGGGTATGAAGCTCCTTTCAATCCCTCGGGGTGTCTTTCCACTCTTCGGCCGTTCAGAAGATCCTTCAACATTGCCGCTGCAACCTTGCCTTTCTCCATCACTATTACTTGCGGCAAGACTAGCTCGATCGACTGAGCTGCCGTCAAGCAGGCCCAGAATGTTCTCAGGACTTCGCCAGCGGTGAGTTTCCCAGATGTCGTTAGAGCAGTACCATACCAAAACCCTTGAATAAACATGCCGAACGTCATGAATCGTATGACTGCTATCTGTAGGGAGTTGAGGTGTGCTTGTTTGAGATAGTGAGCGGCAGCACTATTTATTTTGAGTGTAAAATTGCGAAGCTCGAATGCCTGTCCGTTGAGACATTTGACTGTATCAATCAAACTCGCAGCGTTATTGGCAACTTTTGACGCGTGGGTAAGTTCGACCTGCTGTGCTTCGATTCTCGGCTTGATTCGAGAAGAAAGAAAGGCAACAACCCCTGAGAAAACTGGGATTCCGGCTAGCGTAATGAATGCAAGACTCCACGAGGTATAGAATGCCAATCCCAGCGCAATGATAGTTCTGAACGCGTATTGCATGACGAGCCCTAACGGCTGCGAGGTTGCTATCTGCAGTTCGGAGATTTGGCTGTGATGGAGGTAAGAAAATATAGTATAACATAGATAGGCATCAGGGAGATGACTTACGCTTGAAGGTAAGAGAAGAAAGCTTTGGTGCCATCCTTCTGAGTTTCGAACCATTCCTGGTCCCTTCCCAGCAGTTCTTCAAAGAGCCTAGTGCGAGCGTTCGAGACTTGTAGCTCCCCAAAAACGATGAAGAGACTGAAGTACGCTCCATTGAGTACCCAGCTAGCGATGCCTAAGCCTGAAAGCGCGATGCCGTGTCTCGCTACCTTCCGGAGCAGATCGTCTCCACTAATATCACCACTGCCGAACGATGTGAACGAGTTGAAAATGTCACCCAGAAGGATGGCGAATATAGGCGTAACAGAGCTAGCAAGGAGAGCGAACACCGTCGCGAGACTCAAAGTGGGCACATGCTTCTTGGTGGTAAAGCCAAATAATGACATCCAGCTCCATCTCCAGTGCAATATGCGTCTGAGACTGGGGAATGATATTGACAAGGCAGATGTCATCTTGTAGAGCCTGGTCGGGATCGTCCTCCACCAAGTCTTTTCAGCAATTTCGGATGAGATGAGAAGTGTGAGAGAAGAGCATTATAGCGAAAATGATACATGAAGTAGGAAAAATATTTGAACAGACGAAGAGGACACAAGCCGGGACGCTTCAGTGTCTCCATGCCATCAATGTGAAGCATTACGGGTCTTCTTTTCATTATTCTAAGTATTCTTTGCCTCGATACTAAATGCGGTAATATTGAAGCAGTCATTTCAAATCAAAGAAACAAAGGAAGTTGACGGCTCAGTCGTTAACATTGTTCTTCGCTTGCGAAAGACAAAGGGTCACGTGATACTTGGTGCGCAACACGAGTCAGATTATGCATCCAGAAATTTATGTACATAAGTGGAATCCCATAACTGCGCTCAAAGGTCATATCGAGTAAATGCATGTCTCTAATAGTACTGCGTTGTTTTGCGAACGGCACACGGATTCATCGCTTTCTGAATAGCCGCTTGGGAGAGTGACAGCCAGTCGAAGCGATGTTTGAGTAGGTTATCGCTCTAACGTGACTCAAGGATTGTAGAGCGAAGTAGAAGCGACCTGTCCCTAGCCCTTCGGACTGCTCATCAAAGGGGAAATCCCGGAGAAGGTGAACTTGAGCGACCGATAACAATCAAGGAAGCAGTGGCTGAGGAGCGCTTTTGACGCTACGTCGCTGGCAAGGTGATCTCGAGAACTTCGACACTTCGTGGCGCCGCCAACTCTTTCCGATTGGCAGTCCTGCAAGGACCAGAACAAAGAAATCTAAGGCGGTCTTACGAGCTGGCCTTCTTCTCTTCCGGATGCGCCCTCTCGTAGATCCAGTCATTGAGACCGGCCCGGTTTCTGGACTCGTCAAAATTTATGCGGGTAAATCTGCGATGGCGCGCAGTGACTTACCGAGCAATCTCGATAGCGTAGAACTGCATACGCATTGCTTCAGCGACGGTTAGCAGCTATTCGCGCCTTGCCAGACGAATTAGCCACAGAGTAGCAACTTACCGAAAATGGTTGTGTCTTGCTCATACTCGACACCGGGACTGGTTCTGAGCATAGTTCCGAAGTTGTAGTCGCTAATTTTCTTCTCGTACTCGTTTATGAATTTCCGCCACTTTTCCTTGCCCTCTTTGCTCTTCATATTATCCTCGTCAATGGGCGCAGCAGGGTCGAAGTCGGGAAATTCCTTCTTGAAGTGCTCGTAGATATCGTCGTCCATCTTTGTTAATCTGAGCTGCGAACCGCGGACCTTCTCGAGAATCGCCCAGTATGTCATCAAGTGTTCGACAGCTACATCGGAGAAAAAGTAAGCATGAATAGGGGTCTCAATCAGCTGACGGATACTGACCCTTCACTGCGAACTGCTTCTCCATCTGAAGTCATGATTAGCATCTGTTATCATCACATTGCTGGCCGAGATGCACGAGGTCTCAACATGAGCTTACATCCTCCAGGTTCTCCGCCGTCTCTGGGTCAAATGGCTTCGACATTTTGTAGTTATTGTAGCTTCCGGTAGTATATTCCAATGATGTAAATGGTGTAACAAATTGGGGTATAGATGGAGGGATCTTGAGTCGGCGTTAAATATGTTTTGCGAAAATTTTTGATGATAAGTTTGCCCCGCGATCTTATTTCTTGGGCGGAGATTTTTGCATGGTGCCCCCGACCCCGCCAGGCTCGGCTCGTACGTCATCCGCTATCCCAGAAGATAGTGGATGATAGTAGATTGTTCCTGAAGATCATGCAACAAATCTGTAATAATATGTCTAAAGTCTGAACAAATTGCATTTTATCCTTTTCAAGAAGGTAAATGGAGCTTGTAATGCTCTGATCAAATCACATCACTCATTGGCAGAAGTAATGACAGAGGCGCGACCTGTGCTTAAAGTGAGGAACATAGCAGTAGTGCGACACGGTGACAATGAATGTTAGTTAGATTGAATTAAAAGGCTGGTATGGCAGAAATGCAAAATTAATAGCTCAGAGGTGTCGCATTAATCACTGTCATCAGAGTCAGGTAACTCTTCGAACCGTCCAGTCTCAACAGCCTGTCTGACAGGATTTTCTACATTCAAAACCCCGGTAGCTCTGGCTCTGCAATTAGGATTAGCGATATGAACTCAATGATGTAGGAACTTTTTTTACCTCTCAAAAAGCACGAATAACCTCTCTGCTTCCCTTTCTTTCTCCTCTCTGGACATTGGCGGGCCCGTGTCCTGTTTCTCGGCATCCCATCGTTGACCGGTGATAGGGTTAAGCTCTGGGTTAAAGCCATTCGAATTGGTTGCGAAAGCTTCACTCGCAGATTGTGGTATCTCAATACCACGAGAGGCTAGTAGTCCGGCGGCGAATCCGTATCCGATGTTTTTGGTCAGATTCTCTGCGTCTTTGCCTGAGAGAACGAACATGAGCTCGGAGATGGCGATTTTCAAATTCTGGTATGGTGTGGTTGACAGTCGCAGCAGCTTGGAAGAGAGCGTATCTGATGTTCCGATTGGTTGTTTCCTATCACTGTCTTCCGGCAAGAGGAGCCACTGCATGTATTTACGGGGCCCATCAGGTGCCACTTCGTAGATGGTCACAAGGGAGTGGAGAAGTGGGATGGCCTTCGTTGCGAGGTCCTGGGCGTCATATGCAGATACCGCTTGATCCAGAATGTTGATGAGCTTGTCAACATTGCAATTTTGGTTGAATGTGGGGAATAAGGGGCTGCTCTCGAAGTGCCCCCCCTTCTTGTTCTCGAGATCGAGAGTTGACAGGCAGTTGAGAAGATAGCCCAATAAGCCATCCAGAGGTTTAGGTGGAATGTCAATGCGGCTAATGATCTTGAAGATATAAGGAATTGAAGGGGAGAAGGTTGCAGAAAGATCTGGGTAGACCTTTGAGACGTTGAATATCAATTTCAGCGTGTCGATAAGTGCCAGCTCGTCGATCTGGGCCAACGGCTTTTTGCCAGACTTGGGAAATTGCTTTGCATGCCGAATTATTTGCTACACTTGTCAGTAGAATGCATCGAAAATAAAGTCAGTGGACTCACATAGTTGACATTATCACCCAGTGAGTGATTCTTGATAAGCTGCTCGTAGTCCATGGTAGTGTCATATGTAGATATGAACAGTATACGG
This sequence comes from Aspergillus thermomutatus, assembly GCF_002237265.1. Taxonomy (NCBI): domain Eukaryota; kingdom Fungi; phylum Ascomycota; class Eurotiomycetes; order Eurotiales; family Aspergillaceae; genus Aspergillus; species Aspergillus thermomutatus. The sequence goes on along the minus strand of NW_020798102.1, from coordinate 58,418 downwards.
CTGATCACCATCTCATCTTCCGAGTTATCGCACTGGAAATTCCTGTCTCAGCTTGCCCGGAAAAATGAGTTAGATTGCGGTCATACCTTGAGCATCTCTGCTAATTTACTTCCATAGCCTATGTCCACGAAAATCTGACGCATTTTGTCGTCCAGGAGAAGGGCGTTTGCGACGCAACGCAGCGCCGCGCGACGCACACCCGGCGTCTCTCCCTCAACGCCATATCTACCCAGCACTTTCATTCCCTATGGTCAGAGTTAGAAACGTACGCATTGTGAGAGTGTTATGAGCCGTCCTTACCCGCTCTGAATACATGGGGCCTGCATTGCTTGGGCTTGTGCCATGTTCTCTTAACCGAAGGAGTTTCTCAACCCTTTCTGCGCCAGGCAGTCCGCAAAGTCAGAATGACCGGTCTGATGGCTACCTTTGTACAACTTACGGGCAGATGTGAGAGATCTGTCATTGAGATCATTCTCAAGAGAACTCAAAATTTCTGTTACCTCTTTCGATTTGTCTGTATTGGTCAGTGGCTATATTCTGGTACTTTTCCTCTGAATGAGATTATCGAGACATACCTGCCATCATGAACCTCGACTTTATGCCGACGACTGGTGGGTCTTTATCAATCGAGCTGAGCTCCGTATGCCCTCCGAGAAAACCCCCTGCAAGCCTGATCTCGTACCAGAGATCCAAACAGGATAACGACCGCTGACGACAATCACAATCCACAGAACATCACAGATTAAAGAGTAGATCAGGACTACTGTTTGAAGAAAACCGAGTGAGATAAATACCTTAGGTCACCTAAGGGAGTGAAAGAAATGGGGTAAAGAGATGCGGCTAGTTGAAACAATGAATAGTATGGTGGATAAAACCACAACCCCACACATAGTACTTCGTATGGAGTAGTCAGTCGATTCTACTTAGCCACAAAAATTTTCTTTTCATCAGTACAGGGATAATAATAAGTAGGTCTCCAGAAGGCACGTAGCCGTCTCAAATTGTCCTAACAACTGCTGGATGTCAATCTCAAGACACGTATATAATCTCCACCTACCCTCGACATCACCGTCTGGTAAGGCTTGAAGAGCGGATTGCCTTGGTGCCTCAGGCACCACATCTGCAGCCACCACTTTACGCGTGCCTCAGCCACACGTCGCGATCACAGATTTGAAGCGCGTCTCTTCGACTTGACACCCAGGCTTGGCGCGGCCCTAGGAGCGATCTACCACTGAAACAGATCGCAGAGGGCATCAAGGCGCTGGGAGCTGCTGCTGAACATCTTTCGCAGGGATTGGCATGATCAGCTTGGTCTGTGTTTTGTAGCTTGACCAGATCGCGATGCTTCTTGTTCTCTTACCGTTCCTGTCCTCATCTCCTTGATCTTTCGGTCTTTTGAAATATGGTGGAGGTTGTCGGCCCTCTGTCTGCTCGTCCCCCCACTCCACCTAGGACAGGTTCTCGTACGCTGTCTGAGAAAGATCGAACAGAAGATTCTCCTATCGTCGTACAGACTCCCGTCGATTCTCCTTTCGCCGCGAACAGTTCCGCTGGTGCTCCGTCTACTCGACAATCCAAGCGGGTGAACTTCTCGCCATGGACCAAGTACATCAAACCTCCGTCTTTTACAAATTCTGCTCTCAAATTGAAGTCAGAACTGAAAGCGTTGCCCCCTTCGAATGAATGCAAACCTACAAAATCGATTCTGAAGACGACAAATGCGAATCCTTCGATCGAAACAACCGACATTGCACCTTGCACTCCCGAATCTTTCGCCATGCTGCTCGAGTCGATCACACAACAATTGGCTGGGGAGTCGATAAGTTCCAGACTGGATGCTTATATGCAGTTCTTTGGGGCCCTGAGGGCTTACGAAGGGCTTCCCGGTGAGCAAGAAATCGGGCAGAAACTTGGTCTCATTACCCAGTTCATACAACGAGATCTTAGCACAGATCTTGAAAATGGAGCGCCTCTGGGCACAAATCTTGTCATTCAAGCTCTCAAGTTAGCCGCTGCGCTCTCATGGAACATCGAAATAGCTGCGCAACTGTCAGACGACTTCAAGGTCTTCGTTGTGGAGCACTCCATCAACTCCCTTGACAGCGCGAAAGCGCCCAAATCGATATTGACGCACTATATGTCCATACTGTCCACACAAAACTTCCATTCAAAAATCATGACAAACGCGCGGATCATCCGTCTACTTACCGTACTCGAAGACATTACCAGCCGTGTGAATGGAAATGCGATAGTCTTTCAGCGTTTAAGCATTTATCAGCGCCTTCTCACTCAGTCTAAGTCGGTTTTTGTTTCCCAGTCAGTCCTTTGGGTAGAGCATCTGATCTCCGGTCTTCTCCATCATGTCAAAGATACAAGGCTTAAGGCCATTTCTTTGGGCTTTCAAACTTCGATGATTTGCGGTCCGAATCCCACTTTATCGAAAAGTATTCGTGACCTATTCGATCGTCCTCTGGACAATGGCAGAAAATTAGTATCGGAAATATGCGAGCGAATGTCACGGATGATGGCAAATGTCGAAAGTGGCGTACATGTACCCCAGGTTTGGAGCATCATAGTCTTACTTTTGAGAAGCAAAAGGCTCAGTATCGACCAATGGGAGCATTTTAAAGAATGGGTCCTTGTGCTGCAGAGATGCTTCAACTGCAGTGAATCATCTATCAAAGCTCAGGCTATCCTTGGCTGGAACCGATTTGTCTACGTTGTCAACCCTAGCGACGCGACGAGTCGGTCAATGCTGAGAATGCTAAGCAAACCCATCATGTCCCAGTTTGAGCGGAAGAAGCAAGAACGATATGGAGCACAGCCCGGACAATTAGCTTTGTGCAGCTACCACAACCTATTATACTACGCATTTCGTCCGTCTGCAACGTTCCAACACCTTGATGTTGTCTGGGAAGAATATGTTACTGGTCCCTCGAACGTATTTGCCTCATTTCCTAACTTGAACGATCGATTCTGCCACGCTCTTTCCAACCTACTTTGGAGCCCACAAGCCAAAATATGGACCGAGAACAAAGTCAACGAGAGCACGAAACTCGAACCTGAGGAGCTGCCTTCCATCGACTGCAGATGGGTGAGGTCAAGAATCACGATCATCCTGAATGTCTTCGAAGCCATCTTGAAATCCTCGCTTTGGGCTGATGATCTGGATAACTCGAATATCGCTGCTGCCTGGGTCAGCCTGTCTCAAGCTTTGTCCTATGCCTCAAGCAAAGAGATCACGCCATCCCCCGAATCCATGCAAGCTGTTGCCAGCGTGCTTGGACTTCTCCAACGGCTCTGGAATGCCGGTCCTTCCTCGCTGAACGCTCTCGATAACGACTCAATGGATCCTTTCTTTGATCGTTTTCGGTTTCTGTCCACTACCATGATCTTTTCTCTCGGAGGCATCCCATTTACTGAGAAACTTCTCCTGAAGACAGCCGATCAGACTTTCCAGGCTGCTAATACGCCTACGCATCATCCTTTGCGAGCAAACACTAACCTGGACAGCCCCATCCTGCATCTTCTCCGATTCATAAGTGACGTGCCTGGGGTTCCAGAACCTACACCCTCCTACTTGCGTCTGGTTGGTGATACACTTGAGGCTGCTTGCAATGGTAGGGCATCCCGAGGCTCCCGTCTGGAACTTCTTCAGCAATGCGCGCGGCTGTATCCGGATGATACTGAATTTGACTTTGGCGTTCATAACTTTGCTCAGATCGTGTGGAATTCAACCGCGCAGCTGGCTGCAGAGTCTCTAAGGTCTTTCCCCCTTGAATCTGCGCGGGAACGTGATGGTTCCGTGATTCGTGATTACGAAAATGTTGTCAAAATCCTCTCTACAGGACTCAAGTTTTCCACTGTTTTCCCGACATGGAATCAGCTTCTTGATGCCCTAGTTCGTGTCATGAGGACCGAGAAAGGGGACCGGGCCATTGCATCGATGGCTTTGGAACCTTTAGCTGAATGTATGATGACAATTGACGCTCGGAATACCTATCTTCCCTTGTCGTCACTCTTCACCCAGTCACTATCCATCCCATACTGTCATCAGAGCGATTCGGTTGCGAAGAAAGGCGAGGCCCTTTCAAATACTTCCAAAAACGACATATTTTTTCCACATCGATTGGTAAAGTTGGTGGATCGCACACTCCAAGAATCTTACTCGACGTTCGATCCCTCGAAGACCAGCGGTGTCGCGGATTTTATAGAGTCTTTGACATCCTTTCTAGGCTCCGGGATCCTGTCATTTCGACGGAAATTACTTGAAAACCTCCAAGAATCCCTTGCGCTTTGGCTCAGAGATGAGGCACGCAAACTCAATATCGAGAGTGGCGTTGAAAGCAGGATTCTTACAGCTGTACGTGTACTAAGCAAGGGGGCTTTTTAGAAGCATACTAACTTGGGTTTAGTGCCGTGCTTTGTCGTCAGCTGTCATCAATATTTTGCAAACTTCTTCCCCCCATGACGCCTCGTGTCTACACAGATTCGAATTCATTATCGGTGTGGGGCTCGAATCCTCTCATACATCAATTGCCAAGAGATTCTTAGAATTCTGGAATTCTACCTTCGGATCGCAGGGGGGCCTGGAATATTCTAAGGTTATCTCTCGCGCCCTGGGGAAACTGCTTCAGCTCCAAGCTGTTCATCGAGCTGGTAATACACAGGTATGCACTCCAGCAGTCTGTCTGAAATTGTGCCATGGACTAAATTTCTTCAAGGGCAGCGTACGCACCAGTTCCGTCTCACCAGCAGCGGTGCCACTCGAGCCGGTAGATATGTCAATCAAGTCTCGCATTTCGTACATCCTAGATGACACATATGAACATTCTCGTTCTCCCAGCTTCCATTCGTCGCCTGTCACAAATGAGCAAGAGGTTACGGCATTGCCGTTGAGTCGAAATCCAGATGTCATTAGACGGCAGTCCTCGCCGCCCTTCAAGGACAGACATGTTGGATCTACTATCGGGATTGAGTCGGATCCTTTCACAACCGGCAGTAAAGATTCTATCAAGGCCAATGACGTGTTCTCTATAATAGACAACATTCGTTCGTCTTCACCCCCCGTGCAAACTCCGAGAGAACTGGGATTCATTACCCCGCCGCATGCGCGTCAACTACGCAACCCAGACATGAGTACACATTCTCCTCGGACACCTACGTTTCCAGCAGTTGCAGCAGAGAACGAGGATGGCTTCTTCGGTTCTTCCCCTACCCCTGGCACTAGAGGCAGGATGCAGGTGGTCGGCTCAACCAATCCCTCATCGCTAGCGACAGAAGTTATGGATTCTTGTATGGATATCGATCCTCCCTCCTCGCCTCCAGGAATAAGGTCGCTTAGTCCAAACTCACGCAACAAAACAATCGCTTCATATCCCCCTCAAATGCCTCCAGACACAGAGAACGAGAATATGAGTCTCAGGGAGAAAGAGAATATCTGTGCAGTTCCGACTTATGAGAAGACGACGGCCAATAATGTCACATCCGAGCATACTGATCTCAGAAAAGCGGAGCACGATGAGCCTGGTCAATCAGAAAAGCCTCTCAAACGCCGTCTTCGTTCTTCTACGGACAAACCGCAGATCGCGGAAGTGCCTGCCATTTTAGAGCCTGCAACACCTATAGCACGTGAGGAAGCGGATTCTGTACCAGAACTACTTGACAATGGCAAGTCGGGGATTTTAGAGAGTGTCCACGTCCCCGAGTCTGCGCCCAAGATAGGCCAAGAGATCATGGAAGGCAATGTAAATCACGAGGAAATGCCGACAAAGTTGAACTGCATTGCAGACTCATTCAGCGATGACATGGAGACTCAGGTTGCGTCTCAACTGGAACAAGACTTGGAGTCTGCAGGGAATATGAACGAGGAGCCTAAAAGCGAAGCACCTTCAGAACCTCCTAAACAACAAGCGACAAGAAAAAGGAAACGGGAGGCTAAGGAAGTTGACGCTGCTGAAACACCTTCTACTCGGGAGCGACGTCGGTCTTCAAGGTTGTCATCTGTCAAGGCACCATCCGCTGTCGAGGTCCAAGAACCGATGAGCACTCGTGCCACGAGATCCATGACCACTGCATCATCGCAGAACCCAAAGTCTTCGCCAGCCGAGTCTGTTGCAAAGAGACGCAAGCGTCAGTCCAAGAGTGAGAGTGAGATTCCAGCCGAAGTCAATTCGGATCCCTTGGAACCGTCCAAGGAGCAAGGTACATCGCAAGAACAGATTGCATCAAGTCTCGATCCAGTTCAAGTCTCAGGGGTCACTGAGATTTCACCTCAAAAGCGGAGGTCGTCCCGCCTAGGAGGCCATGCAGCACCGGCCATCGCGGAAGAAAGTCCGTCTCGGAGGCAGTCGCCACGTACTGCCCGCTCACGGAGACAGACCAAGAACAAAGAGCTTGTCTCTGGAAGCTCTTCTCTTAGAAAGGTAGAGGCCATTACGTCTGATTCTGTGACGGGAACACCTTCAGCAGGAATTTCTGATCAGAATCTGACTCAGACCCAGGAGTTGACACAGGAAACATCTGTTCATGGCAGCAATCTTCCAGAGATGATTACACCTGGGGCGTCAGAACAGCCAAGTACTGGGGACTCCGCTGATACTGAGATGGCTGAAGCAGACTCACCGGCCGAGCCAGACACCACAGACGATCATGCTCAAGTCGACGCTGCTCAGACAAACGCTGATGCCAATGATCATGCGCTCGAGGACAAAAACTTGATTTCCCATTCCGTCCAGACAGATACCTTGGCCGACACTGTCGGCCAAGAAGGCGTAATATCCTCTCTACGAAGGGTACTTGATGATGTCAAATCGACCACCCTGAATCTATCCGGCTTGAAAGAGATCGACGATCTCCTATTCGACATTCGAGTGGAAGTGCACGAAGCACTGAGAAGACATACCGAGTAATTTCCTATTTGCATAGCGCTGGCGTTCCATTTTTGTCTCTTTTTGTATCTACCATCCTCCTTTCTTTTCCCGTTTTGGCAATAGCCGTCTGGAGGAAAACTGCTATTGCAATGTTTCTCTCGGTCAGTTTTCCAGGTTTGGTTTGTCTGAGTGTGGTCTTCAGGGATTGGGAAAAATGGACTGGACATTGCGTAGTATAAATAGAATTTCATTCATTGCTCTGTTTTCAGGCAAGTGATCGTTCAAGATGTATGAAGGCCTGGACGAGGTGAACAAAATTTCGTCTCCTTTGTATCAAATCAGTATTTGTACATTCCTACGTTATCCTGGGCTGAGTTGAGCAGGGACATGATATATACTACGGTCCACCTTAGGATACCCTAAACAGCAATGCATCACCAACTTTACTGCGGTCCCGCCACAAATAGTCGATCGGAGGCACACAAAGGGGCCCAGATATTTCCCTCGAGCTAGAAGGGCATATGCAGCACCCGAGTCCAGGCCGGCATAGCCGCCAGTCGTTCCCTCTCAGCTCGGATAACATCCCAGTCGACCTGGTGCCGGCCAGAATCAACACCAATCTGGGTGTGCACCCGCGGTACTTCCATGCGCTCCATAGGCCTGTGTTGAGGGCGATGAGGACGAAAGGCGAGACGTTGGCGTCGATTAGGGTGTCGGCGCCGAGGAGTCGCTTGCCGTATGAGCGGATGAAGAGGCCGACGAAGGTGAGGCCGAGAACGTAAAAATCTATGATCGTGTGTTAGATAGTGCCATGAAGTATAGGTGATTGTAAGCTTACAAAGTGATTCGCCAGAAAACCTGTCTTACAGTGTCCGGTAGAGACTTGGATGGATTCTGGACTCGGTGGCCGCGAGTCCGACCAGTCCGGTTCCGCTAAACGAGAAGGCAGCGGCGATGAACACAGAGCAGAAGCCCCGGAAGCCGTAGCGAAATGCACCAGGTCTGTACCAGGTTCGCGCTCCCCAATACCCACTGTACTTGCCTCGTTCAAGGCCTCCGCCGCCACCAAGATCAGAGCGATGATCATGAAGACGACGATGGCGCCGGGCTTCAGCACCGAAGTCCAGAACTCCTCTTCATAGCCCTGGGATCCGAAGGTATTTACTATGATGATTAAATGAGGAACAAGTGATCCACACGCCCACACTCACATCGACCTGGCAGTAGTTGTTTGTGAGACCAGCAACAGTAAGCTCCAGGGGTCTAACGTAGTTCCAGCCCTGAGCAAAGTCCCATGGTAAGTCGATGAAGCGGGTCGAGGAGACGGGGTACATGACAGCGAGCTCCCCTAAAGCATAGATCGGGAACATCTACGAGCACGAGAATGGTATGGTCAGGGTAGCAAGCATATTCAACAACATCGAACATTATGATACCGATAATTGTAAAGTCGAGGAACAGCGTAGCTGGGCCCTAAGTTGCTTCAGTACCTCATCTTGATACAGAGGTTGCCTTTGTAGGCACTCTACCCGGTTGCTCATTGCGCTGCCAGATCCAATGAAGAAACCTGCACCAATTGATCCCTCGATAGCAATCGTATGCATACGGCGGGTCTTCATATCACGCTCCACTCGACCGAGGTTTGAACGAATTCAGGTTCAAGCCATTGCGCGTCCAGTAGTCGGGCTGCTCGGTCTCTTGATGAACCTCAAGGCTGCTGTGCTCGGGGCTATTGGCGGGCAGGATTCGTGTCAATGTCTGACGTTTGAGGACGATTTTGCCTCCATGATTGGTAGAACGGTCGATTATGAGAGTTTATTGAGAGAGAAAACCAGTGGGTGTGGTCGACGGAAGTTCTCTGAAGCTTGCCCAAGAGTCATCGATAAGCATGCAGTATGAGAATGATAGTTCTTAGGCATCCTGTCACCATTCGTGAATAGCGTCGGCCTTGGTAGGACACTCCCATTCGTGCCTAATGTCACCCGATCTAGACCGTGATTCCGGTGTATCGTTATCCTTGATCGATCCGGCTTCAAGATCATTTGGCACACGCCCTTCTCTCACCCATTCTAGTTGATCATCCCATTCCTCCAAGGCTATTTCAGGCAGCTCTGGGGAGTTCTCCAGGTGTTCACAGGATGGTTTGGTGATTGCTTCCTTGCTTGCTTCTCGTCCATCAGGCTTGTGGGAAGGCATAAACTCCTTGACGGCCCGTCGATATCCGGATCCTTTGATCTTGAGAGCCCGATTTAGAGAAAACGAAGGTCGCGACTGTGAGCCTGCGTTACGCGATGCGTCCGAGGATTCCTTGTCGGGCTGAGCACCCCGCTGTCGGTACTGCCTGCTTCCGTATATGAATGCCTTCAGGCCGAATAGCTTGCGGAGCAGCGGCCATAAGCACATCAAGTTCGCCACATAAATGGCTGTGCTGGCCTCCCGAATGTACCAAATCTGATAGGTGGTGGTCAAAGGAGAGGCGAAATTGAACACTTTATTTAGAATGGCCGCCACAATGGTGAATACGCCGAGGCTCATGATGCAGATAAGCAGCAGCTTTTTTCTCGTCTTCATCTGCGCTTTAATGAGTAGGGGAACGGGGACCGCTAGCATAGCTGTATCCGACGATATGTTGAAGACAGCCTGGGTGATGGAGTAGTTCTGGTAGGTCGCACATTGCAGGTCCTTGACAGGCATGGCCCAGTACTGGGAGAATGGTCGACAGTAGACACCATAATAGGTGACCATAATGACAACGAACCCAACAGCAACATACACCGCGATGATCTTGACATAGAGATGTAATCGGAGATTCTGAGTTAACCGCCAGAACATGGTCAACATGCAGATCTTGACTCCCCAGGTTGAGAACAGCATGCACTGTTCCAATCCAATGACGATCTTACTACCAAAGATCCGGTCCTTGACTTCTTGAGGATTGGCTAAAACTTTGTCGTAGTCGGCTGGGTCCATCAGGTTTGTTGCATAGCGAGAGGATATTTGAATCAGAACTAGTAGACATGTATATATCAACTAGGATGAGATCATTGACATGTGAGCCGTTTCCGATAAAGGATGAGCAGCCAGTAGAAACTCACAAATGTTGCGCTCATGACATAGTCATCGACTATTGCACCAGTTACTGTTAGTAGCTGTCATAAGGGTTGGTGCAAATCCTACCATGGCATACAGTATAAGCGCTTGACCGATCCATTTGAGATAACGCGAGATATCCTTCGCCTGATCAGACCTTTGCCACCTCTCAAGGGCGTCTCAATGTACCTACATTCTACCAACGTAGAGGACAATCGCAATGCTCCAGAAAATGACAGACTCCGTGAGCAGCTGGTGTGGGGTGGGCGACACGTCCCCCATCGTGACAATGGAGCGCAACAGACGGGCAATCCGACAATGAGTACTATTGCTCATCTGAAGCAAAATAGCTTCAGATCGTATGCAACGTCAAGGTTCATCGCCGTCTACTGGTTTTAAAGATCGAGCACTATCAGCCATTTCACTGCGAGCCATGATGTCTCAGGTCTATCAAGTGGTACACGAATCCAAACATTGATTGACCGCATTATCACCGTGAATTTTTGTGTCAGACTTGAAATGATAGAGCTCGCAATCCCTCATTTGATGCTTGCCGCAATTTGTCAGACTCAGATGAAGCAAGGGAATAAAGGGAGGGAAGGGAGAGTTCAGCGCAAGGGACGCTTTGGGACCACAGCTCGTAAGGACGATTGGCCACAACCACGCTCAGAGAAACATCCATTGTTCAGTAAGTGGTTTGAGTGCATTCTTACGCATCAAAGAATGCTTAAACGTTTCTCGACTCCGACCGCTCGAGCTCCGACTCCTATCAGAATGACAGGCTGGTGGAGCACGAGCCACGAAGTCGTATGGCCCACTGTTGTCGTTCGACTCGAATCATGTGTGACTATTTATCTTTCGAGTCTCTGTCTCCCTTGCACGTCGAACCAAGTTCTTTTCAAGTGAGGAGAGGTGGTTGAATGCCATCACATGCGTTTGCCGTCTTAAGGCAGCCGGAGAAACATCTATATAGTTCGTTATTAAGCCTCTGTAAGCGAGCTTTCCTCCCTAGTTTGATTTCTTCTGAAACCAAGGGTATTCAAGGATGCATTTCGCATGTAAGGCTTGCGACACTGCGAACGTCCAGGTGACACGTTTGTGCCCAGGTCCGAACAGGGTTCGCTTGTCCTCATGATTTGCACAAGATGCGGTCAGGCTCAGCATAATGGCAAGCTTAAATCAAATAGAGCACAAAGTAGTCTTCGAGCGACATGCGTTCGGGCGCTCAGTGGTAAGCTATTCCACGCATCGCTTTCCTAGCAAGTGCTCACACTGCTCACTCAGTGATGCACGATAGCCAAGTTTCTGACCGTTTGAGATCAAACTTCTTCAATTATCGTCAGGTCCATTTGTCCAAATAGCGGTCAGGCATCAATTGGAGTCTTTCATACATGTCTCGTACCAGCCAAAGCATTCTCCACTATGCAAGGCTTCAATGTCAAATTCATCTCGGTAGGCATATTTCTCCACAGATGGTTCAGGAGAAGAAGTTGGCAAGCAACTGACATGGCAGAATCATGTACGTCATCCCTAGAATGTACTCTGAAAGAGTGATTATTTGCAATTCGCAAATGGAGAGCCTCCAGAGAGAGGAAAGCCGCCAGCCACAAGGATTTCCAAGCACCTCTTCTGGAATGCTTTATCGCTCCGAGAACCACGCGTATGTTCAGCCAATGGAGAAGTTCAGGAGCAACACTTTCGCTGTACGAAGCTCACCTCTCGCTCCAACGTAGTTATCTATGGCCGCTTTGAGAAAGGGAAAGGCTGGCGCTCTCCTGTGACTATCATGAAGGCATCGCCGCATGAGACTTATAGGTGCCTACAGCTAAGTCCAATTCAGAACCGAAGACCATCTTCGCTTCTTGGGCTTGTGGCTACCCAGATGGACAATTCCAAATGGTTCCTCATGTTCAAGCAGACAGCACTTTCCGAGAGCGTTAGGGCCGCCTAGTGTTGTGAGCTTCTAGGCTTCCGACCACGAGAATAAAAGTGGTTAGCACGGAAACAACAGATGATGATTGTCCAGTCACTTAATCTCCCTTGGTCGGTGAACATTAGCCAGAAAGAGTAAAGCTGGACATTAGATAGGTCTTATCATTTGATGTGGCGCACAACCATGTTTCGGATGAGAATCAAACTGCGTGTCTGCAGTCACTCTGCACATTGACAGCTATCTTCGACAATGCCGAAGCTGGTCGTCTCCGTCCAGCTGCAGCCTCCGATAACTTCGTTTTGTTGGGAAAAAAACATAGGACAACTTGTGTTCGGAATGGCCACAGTCAATCAAAATGGACTTCATCGTCGGATAAGTATGAGGTCTGGGCAGACTCAACAATGCAATGAAGTGCTCTAATTTAGGATTAGCGAGGACCTTGAGCTTGCATCATGACTTGTTGAGCTCACAGAAGGACTAGATATATCAGGGAGCCTCGACCCTTGTTCAGTTGAGTATACCTTTTAGCCCTAGACTCAACTGTGGCATTTCGAAGACAGACCGGTCCTTCTTCTGCATTATCTCGTCCAAGATTTATCATCCGATATGCTTGGAAAAATTGTCCTAGAGGAAGCATATGAACGCGCTGGCCTGGAGGAGCATTCGAAGCGAGAGGCCAGCTTGTACGTCGCTCCTTGGGACCGTGAGCGCTACATGCGCCAGATCCATGATATCAACCGGGAACATCTCCAATTATCCAATGAACATGGTATCGGATATATGTTCGTCTCCTTGACTGTCCCCGAGATCCAGGGCATTGTGGATAAGACCGAGGCGTAGAAGACAGCGACTCTGACGAACAAGTAGACTGTTGAGCAGATCAAGGACCACCGAGACCGCTTGGGCCCTTTTGTCTGCCTGTCAATGCATTTCCAGGCTGGCCAGAAGATTCGCCGCTGCGTCAAGCATCTCAGCTTCCACGGCGCTTTGTTGTGTGACTTCCAACATGACGGTCCGAATGGCGAAATATACCTCTTCTACGGCCAACCTCAGTACGATGCCTTTTGGAAGGTCCTCACGGACCTCAACGTTCCCCTTTATATCCACCCTGCAGCAAAAAAATGTACAGTCAGCGTCCATTCTTGATCGGACCACCTCTACTTTCGCTAATGGGTGAATCTGCATACTCTGGTATTGATCAGCAATGGCTTGTTTGACCGATTCCCCACAGCAAAGCTTATCTTTGGTCATCAGGAAGAACACATTCCCTTTGGCTTTTGGCGTTTAAACAACTGGTTCGAGGATATCGAGAAGCCCGTTGCTAATGAGAAGGGTAAAATCATGTGCAAGAAGACCATTTATGATTATTCCAAGCAGAACATCTAGATCACCACTAGCGGAAACTTCTCTACGGCGACACTCAAGTATGTGGTGGACGAGATAGGCGCAGACCGCGTCCTCTTAAGCGTCGACTAGCCATATGAGACCATCGAAAATGGTTGTGGCTGATGGGATCATGATGCGAAGGCCATTCAGGATGCAGTGGGAGGTGTTGATGCGTATCGTTGCATCGGTCGGGACAATGCGAAGATTAAGAAATGGCTGAGGCTGGGTGATTTTCGCAATTCGGAAGCGCCTATCAATTGAGCTACACTGGCAATTAGTGGATTCTCGGAGCTTGTACAATCGAGCGTGATAATATGCAACTATGGCAATCACCTTGTCATTTCGACTCTCGAATTCATTCAAGTAACGGTCACTTCGACGACATACCAAATAATCGGGCGAAGAAATGTCTTAAACAAGGCTGAGATCTCCACGATTCAGTGACCAAAGCCAAGAAGATGATATTGGACGAAGTGATATTCCTAAAAGTAATTATTTTGACGGAAGAGTTGGAAGAAGACGAACTTTACTCGACCAGCACGTGGTGAGGAAATAAAGTGGTCTGCATCAGGTCTCTGATGATGATCTGATCTTTATCGTCCTCCTTCTTGTCAATCCACAACCATGCACCGTAAGTATTCTCATTACTTTACCCAAATATGGAAATAGCAGAGAACAATCGAAAAGCCAATGAATATGCCCGAGAATGTGGACTCAGTGGCGAGGATCGACTGGAAAATCCTACTTTGAGCTTCCCCCTTGCTTGGGAACGCAAGAGCAAAGTACCCATAGTGGTGGTAGAAGTAAGTACTTGCGAACGTTGTCAAAGATTGTCTCTTGATTGCTCGCCTTATCATGCCACAGCTCGTCAAATCTTACCACATCCCGATGTGACTCGCAGCAATATGCTCGAGATGGACAACATGATATTATACCGCTGGCCTTGACATCGGCGATTTGATGACCAAGGAAGCCTACACTCAAAAATGTGCAACCCACGTGGCGACCATATGGGGACAGCCTCTCCTCCTTGCATGGAGTAGGAGGTAAGAGGTTTAAGAAGCACATGCCACCGAATAACTCGCCTGTGGCACATCGAGAGCACCAGTCTTTGTTGCACAAGAAAGATTGGACTTCTCTTCTCTCCTCTGCATCTCTTCACCCAATCAAGCAGATGGATGCTTCCTATGGTCCCAATAAAATGGACGACGCACTTTTAGAGGCTGCCTTAGGTCACAAGCAGGAGCTCAAAAGACACTTTGATCTCTTCAGCTTGGTTAGTCTTGGTATTGTCATTGCAAAGTAGGTCATGCACGGGGCTGACTGTCTGCACAGCTTTGCTGATATATTCGCATAGCTCTTGGGCCGTTACTGGAGGGACCATCGTTGCAGCTCTGCAAGATGGAGGCCCCATGGCAATACTTTACGGCCTCATACTTGTCAGTATATTCTATACACTCATATCTGCGTCCCTGTCCGAACTCGCATCTTCTATGCCATCGGCCGGGGGTGTTTATTACTGGGCATCGGTGTCGAGCCGAGAATACGGACGGTTTGTTGGCTTCATAACCGGGTACCTGAATGCTTATGCTTGGCTTCTGTCGGGTGCGTCGATTAGCTCCATGCTCGGGAACGAGGTTGTAGCCATGTACCTGCTCCTCAATCCCGGCACGCAATGGCACTCGTGGCAGGTATTCATCGTTTTCCAACTGCTCGCTTGGATATGTTGCGGGATAGTTTGTTTCGGGAATAAACTCATCCCTATGTTGAACCGAGTTGCTCTTGTTCTCTCTATGTGTGGTCTATTGGCAACCGTCATTGTCCTCGCCGTCATGCCGAGAAAGCATGCAAACAATGCTGAGGTTTGGAGAAGATATCATAACAACACCGGCGGCTGGTCGGATGGTATTTGCTTCCTCATAGGTTTGATTAACCCGGCCTTCTCAGTCGGAGTCCCTGACTGCATCACTCATCTTTCCGAGGAAGGTTTGTGATCTTGCTCCTAGAGACTACTATTTTCCTGAGTAACAATGCTTTCTATTTAGTTGTGAAGCCCGAAATCAGAGTCCCTCAAGGAACGATGCTCCAGATGTTCACTGCCTTTATCACCACCTTTGTCTACCTGATTGCTTTGTTCTACTCCATTGAGGACCTCGACGCTGTCTTGCATAGCGAGATCTCGTCTTTCCCAACAGCAGAAATCTACCGACAAGCCACTGGATCCACGGCAGGGGCAGTCGGACTGGTTGCGGTGCTCTTCCTAACCGCATTTCCAACCCTTGTTGGAGTCTACATCACCGGGGGCCGCATGTGGTGGAGTCTTGCTCGTGACAACGCAACGCCTTTCGCCCCATACTTCAGTCATGTCCATCCAACACAGAAGAATCCCATCCGGGCCACTGTAGCTATGGCTGGTATGGTGAGTTGCCTGGGATGCATCTACATAGGCAGTACTACCGCATTCCAGGCACTACTATCGTCCTATATCGTGCTGAGCACTCTGTCCTATCTAGGGGCTATTCTGCCTCATGTTCTGACAGGCCGGAAGAACATAGTGCCTGGACCTTTCTACCTGGGAAGAAAGATGGGTTTGGTAGTAAACGGAGTGACTGTGGTCTATATCCTTGTTACTATTGTCTTCTTTTGCTTTCCGCTCACTCTCCCGGTCACAGTTCACAACATGAACTATTCGAGTGTCATTGCTGTAGGACTAATCGCTTTGACCGCGTCATGGTGGTTTGTTCGCGGGAAACGTGATTACAGGGGGCCGCAATACAGCGTCGAAATCGCGCAAAGTCTTCCCGCCGAGTTGGAAGAAGAAAAGAAAGGACTATCTGGACCGAAGAGCACTCGAGCCTGCCTAGAAACCATATAAATGGTTGGATACCTATATCTCAAGCGCCGCAACGTGTATTAACAGCAATTGAGATCTATCTAAGGCATGGGGCGAAATCCAGTATGAGTCCAGCAAGAATTACTTTCTATTGTAACCTTGAGGGGTACGCTCAGATCGCAAGGTTCGTCGAGTTAGTGCCTTCTTAAGGCATCACAAGAATTCACTATCATCATCATCATTCAGTAAAGGAGAGGATTAAGCCGGCCATTGCATCTACAATCTCGGGCGAATTGTCTGGCTCCCCTCCCAGGACTCGCCAGCCTCCAAGGTCTGCCAGCCAGCCACGGAACCAGCCTCGATGCAAATCATACGCTTGTATCCATCATCCGGGCCAAAATCAGCCATGCCCTTCGCCTTTTCGATCCAAGGGTTCCAGACAACAACATCGTTCAATCCCTCACGTGTAACGGAGAAAATAGGCTTGTCGTCAGCGGCGGATGCCACAATGATGGGAACCTTAGGGTCCAATGCTTGGTAAACACGATCTGTCTCCTTGTTGATCTCCAATGCAGGCGAAGTCTCAGTGTGCGTAGTAGCGTTTCGGGTCTTATCGATGTAGGTCTTGGATTCAAGGTTCTTAACCCGGATTTGCGAGATGTCCTGAGACGCATTGGTAATTAGCAACGGAATACAGCAGCGTCAGGATATGAATGGCAGCTTACATCAATCTTTAGATAGGTGTGCATCAGGACCTGGAAGTCGAAATTCTGGCTGCCCTTGTTCTGCACTTGCAGGGATGTTTCCAGACCCTCCTTGGTCAAGGTGACACTGTACAAAAGGCCAAACTCATACGGCCAAGCCTTCCGGAATTCTTCGCTCAGCATAGTATAAGACAGACCAAAGTCGAGCTTGACCGAATCATCGCAATCCTTCTTTCCTAGTGATTCGGACGACGACTTGCCCAGGAACTCCCAGTTCGAGTTGCGCGCGAAGCCATGCTGTGGGAGGGAGGAGGTAGCGTGGTTGGGAGGAGGAGGGCCGAAGACCTATAGCAAATAGAATATTTCTCAGATCAGTCCTGCTGTCCAGCTGTAGGTAAGGAGAATTTGGATAAACGTACGGGGAACACAATGGGGATGCCACCACGGATAGGCTTGGAGCCATCCAAATGAGCCTTTTCACTCATGAACAACTGTTCCCGTCCATTTGCAAGCTTCCAAGAGGTGACCGTTGCTCCATACAAGTGAACAGTGACTGACTCGCCGGTAGGCAAGGTGGCCTCGATCTTGTTCTCGCGGAAGGTGATGGTGGGCTGAGGTAGTGATCCGGCCACACCGATGGCTGAGGGCTTGTTAGACCGCTCCATTTTTTTTATCTTAGGTCTCAAAGCAGATCTTAGGCCAGACTTGTTGGTTTGAGAGTCTAAAGAGCGAAGATGGTCGTTGGGCTTGCTGTGATGCGGGGAGTGCTAGAACGGAATTGAGGGGAGGCGGGGCAACAACACCCATCATAATCATCACCGGCCGTGGGGTCACTTTTATTTCACCACATACATATGATCTCCCTCTGACATCAAGCCATTCCACACTTGAGAATCTTGTCTACCATAATCTACATTCTTAATTGAAATGATTCGTCTCTTGTTCATTGTTTACTTTTCCATCTCCGACTAATACTCTGTCGTACCCAAGTGCAGTGCTTAAAGCGATCAAAGAAGCAATCTGATTTGTAATAGTACAGACTATTCCATGCCTCTAACCATGCTGCCAAAATACCGTGGTATCTCCTTCGATGCTCACGGCCTCAATCCGTCGCATCTCGTCTACTGTTAGGCGCCAACCTAGAGCCTGCATGTCCTGCTCCGCTTGATCACCACTCCGAATCCCCACCACAGGAAGAACTCCCTTGTTGATACTGAAATTCAGTGCCACAGCGGCCACGGGGACACGCCTTTCTTCAGCGATTCGCCTAAGCACGTTCAGAGTTGGCTCAAGCATGTGCATGGGATAGCTACTGAAACGATAAGTCCGCGGAGGCTCATTGAATCGAGAATACTTGTCCGTCAGGCGGCCCTCTGCCAGCGATGCATATCCCTGGAAGACGATGTTCCTATCGCGGCATTCGCGAATCAATCCATGAACTTCTGGATGTCTTCTGATGACGGAGTACTCGCACTGATTGACCGCCAGGGGGATGCCATGCTTGTCGAGCTCATTGGCCATTTTGATCATTTCTCCCTTGTCATAATTGGCAACTCCAACAGCCCGTGCCAACCCCAGATTGACGCAGTCCGCAAGACCCTTCGCGATAGTCGAGATCGAGCTAAGGTGAGTGGGTCCATGGACAACGTAGACATCCACATATTCAAGGTTAAGATTCTGCAACGAGCTCCTGAGCTTGTTGACCGGGCCGTGCGATTGGAGAAACACGTTCGTCGGGTCAGGCCATGACATCCACTTTGTCTGTATGATGAATTGCTCCCGCCTCATGTCCTTGAACAGTTGGCCACAGATACGCTCGCTCTCGCCGTCGCCGTACGCAATGGACGTGTCGACAAAAGTCAATCCGACCTGTCGCAACTTTTTCCAGGCGTCTCTGATTTTCGGAAGGTCGACTTCTTCATTGTATTTCCACGTGGCTTTGTCGCCCCAAGACCAGGCACCAATGCACATATATGGCACTAGAACATCATGGACCTTTCCTCGCAGTGCGATTCGGGCCTGCGAGTCTGGTATGATATCACTGGGCAACACATGACACTCCTCGCTCGTCTTGGGGTCAACGGGTTTCGGGTGCGGCGAATGCATTAATCCTTCTGTAGCCGACATGCCAGATGCCAGCCCCGTCTGCAAAACATACTGACTTCCTGCGGCTGTCATTTGCGTAATCAAGGATATCAATATATAAATGTAATTGTAGTCTTATGTGTTCTCGGACTTTTGTGTACGGAGCAGGGAGCAAATATCATACAACGGCACAGTATACCCAGATTCCTCTTCGGCGAATATATACACAAGCATTGGCCCCTCTTCGTCATTGTGGTGGCCAGACATCTGAGAGTTCCCGGAGGACATGTCCGAGCTCGCCTCCATCCATCCTGCATGACAACCGTTTGCCAGGCTGATGGCAAGAGTACCATGATTCGCAAAAGCTCATTAAGAGTGGTCGGTTCTGTCTCAAAAAAGGAAACAAAGATAATCTGAACAATACAAAAATGTCTAAGCAAAAAGAGTGCGCCAAACGGGATTCGAACTCGTGTCTCGGTCTTGCCCAGTACGGGAATGGGAGGACCGCATCCTAACCACTAGACCATTGGCGCGCTGTTATGGTTAAGTCAGACAAAGTTCGAGTCATGACACATTCAGTCTGCAATTCGATTTAGGCTTTGGGTGAGAGTTTCGCTTTGGTCGTGTCTCTTTGTCTCGAAAATTCCTGATTGATGAATACGGCCTGAAGGATTCATCCCGTAGGTTTGGAATGGACTATATGACATTCGCGTTTGTTGAATATAGAGACAGGTGAGCTATAAGAGAGATGAAAAGGGAGAAAAGAAAAAATTCGACGCGAGAAAACGCCATCGCTATGCTCGAGGTATCCAATCTAATAACCCATCCTGAACTCCAGTCCAAAATTGTGGGTCAACCCAGAAAAAAAAAAATCAAAATCGCATCAATGCTTGTTATCCCATCCGAACGAATGATAATCATGCTCTTCCCTTAGAGCCCGATACAGCAGCCATTGCTGCCCCCTCAGTGGCTACAGGCTTTGAGATCCCAGTTGTACTCGTAGCATCACGTTTAGATACTTCCTCATCGATAAAGCAACCCAAGCCTGCAAATGCCTCGAGCAGGGTACGAGAGTAATATTCCCGTAAATCGTACCCACCTGCCTGCATACGGGTGTCCTGTCTGATTGGGTCGAGGTAACTCGATGGGTAGTGATCGCGTAGGGTATAGTAGTCGCGCTTGTTGGGAACGAGGCCGCCAAATGGATCGTAGGGC
Source organism: Aspergillus thermomutatus (assembly GCF_002237265.1). NCBI lineage: Eukaryota > Fungi > Ascomycota > Eurotiomycetes > Eurotiales > Aspergillaceae > Aspergillus > Aspergillus thermomutatus. The sequence goes on along the minus strand of NW_020798102.1, from coordinate 38,300 downwards.
TTCTCGGGCTCCGGGGTCTTAATCTTCTTGAGACCCTTGATGAGGCCTGTGTCTGCTGCACCTGCGCGCTCCGCAGTGTTGGCTGCCTGGCCGAGCTTCTTGAGCTCCGAGCCGCGCAGGGCGGCCTGCTTCTGACGGATTCGGTCTTCCTCGCTACGCCGCGCCGATGATTTCTTGAGGAGGACTTTGTGGCTCTCGCGGGCAATGGTGGCAGCATCGCCTGGTTTTCCAGCGGCAAGCCGGGCGAGATAGTCTTCCCGGCCAGCGATAAGATCTCGTCGTTCGTTCTCGTATTCTTGCCTTGCTGCCTCCCGGCGGATACGTGCGAGCTCCTGTTCATGTGTCTGCTGTTCTTGGAAAGAGGATGCCTCCTGGGCTTCGAGCGCGCGGTTGGCCCGAATGGAGTTCATGTTCTCTTGAGCGTATTTCTGGAGATCTGCCTCTGTCTTTGCTACGTCTGTACCGTGGACGAGATTCGCAATAATTTCTTCACGCTGTTCAAGGAAGTCGTCCCATGCCCGTTTCGAGTCGAACTCCTCCTCGCGGCGATTGAGACTGCATGTCATTAGCCCGGCTCAGGGAACAAGACCTCTGAGCATTGAGGAACCTACATCGACATCACTCGGCGCCGTATATCCACCTCCCTTTCCACCCCGATATCCTCAAATGTCTGCCTTCTGAACCGATTCTTCCGCAAAGTTCTATGGCATCCTGCGACAGGGCAGTTGGCAGGGCCCGACGAGAAAATCCGATCCACACATGACTCGCACATCTTATGGTAGCATTCTGGATTGATAAGGAATCGCATATCCGGGTTCAAGTAGCGGGATGATTTGCAAACGGGACAAACCTCTACACAAGGCCATCAGTATTTAATCGCAGGCAGATCTGGTAGCCACAAGGTATTTACTTACCATCTTCATCCCCGCGATGAGCGAGGGCATCGCGAGAAGGAGACATGATTCGCAACCAAAGAGACAGATGCAACCAAACAAACCGAATGAAATGTGAGAAAATGTAGCGAAAGGCGAGCGAAGTTCAAGAGGAGAGAAAGATGTTCCTGGCGATGACGCCGATACAACCCAGCTGATAAATGAAGAGCTGGAGGGACGGGCCAATCAGAAGCATTGCTCGCAGCTCCGCACTGCGGAACTTCTTTTCTCTTCTTTGCCTCAGCCAACAAAATCTAGATCCTAAGCATACTTACAGCATCTTCTGGCCAGAAAATTTTCCGTCAGGTCGGATACAATAAAACTATATATGATGGTTTTAATCTACTCTTACGAGATATACAATTGAGAATCTTTACCATGGGCGTGCCAGACGACCACTTACAAGACCTTGAGCGTCAGCGCCTCGAACTCGAAGGCAATATTCTGAAGCTTCAGGAATCGTTGTACCATTGGCGAACTTGGGAGGCCGAGTACGATGGATTGAAGGAAGAAATCAATGATCTAAACGACAATGCTACGACAAGCGATTTTCTCCGCATAGGCCGCAACTTCGGCGGGTCGCTGGTTAACGAAGACGAAGTCAAGGTGATTCTGGGCGAGAAACAAGGCGTGACACGATCGAGGCAACAAGTTATCGATTTGATATTGAGGCGGATTGACTATGTGAAGGAGAATGTTGCGACAATGGAAAAGAGGCTGCGCAAAGCAGAGTCTCAGCTTTATGCGCTGGAGACTGCCGAGCAACTTCCCTCAGAACCTACTGCGGATTTTCCCATGACGGAGATCATGGAGGAACTCGACGAGAATGGCAATGTGATTTCCAGCTCGACCTCTACGCCTGGGAATCAGGCCCCAGAACTCTTGGAAATTCTGAAACAGGCCGGCGTGAAGGACATACCAGAGGCTCCGAAGCGGAAAGACACGGAAAATGCTGCACCACCTGTCAGTGCCGAGGATGATCGGGCTGGTGGGGCTGAAGAAATCCAGGCTCCTGGTCTCAAGGATCATCAGGCCGAAAAGCAGGACGAGAACGCCATACCTCCAAAGCCGCTAGCGGAAACGCAAGAGGAGCAGCCTATCACTGATATCGATGAGCCCCCGGAAGACGCAGAACTACGCCGTGAGATGCTACGATACAGCTTGGATGAAGTCGGAGCTGTCGTTGCCGAGCTTGAGCTAGACGAAGACGCGGACGAAGTTTCCGTTGACGAAGAATATGACTATGATTATGACTACGATGACAACGAAGAGGAAGAAGACGAATTTGGAAGGACGCGCCCTGTCTTGGACGAAGAGTATCATCGGCAGATGCGGGAGCTAGAGAAGAAGTTGAACGCCAAGGGCATGTGGAACGTGGGCAAAGATACCACTTCCCTTCCAGATGATATTCAGAAGGAACTTGAAAACCCTGCTGTTGTTCGCATCGAGAAATCTCACGAATCTGTTGATACGGCGGTGCAAGAGAACAAGCCGAAGAAAAAGGTTGCTTTCGCTGAAGAGTTGGATATTGCTCCCGCTCCCAAACCTGCTGCCCCCGAGAAGAAGATTCTTCCACCCAAGCAGCCCGAAGTGCCCACAATGTCGGACTCAATCGTTGAACGCACCCAGCAGGCCGGGAAGACTTCAGCGGCAAGTAGCGGTCCAAAGAAGGCCTCGCGCTTCAAGAGTGCCAGGAAAGCAACCACTGAAGAGACAACCGGCGTCGTTCCTCCGACCAACGGCATCCGAGCCTCAGATCCCCGTCCATCTCATCGCAAGCCCACTGCCCCGACACCAGATTCCATACCTCTCTTCCCTGCCAAACCAATTCAACCCAAACCCTTCTCACAACCAATCTCAGATATCATTGAAAAGCCATCCCCGCCACCGCAACCCGAAGGTCCGGAGGGGAAGATCCTCGCAGATACCCTTATCGAGCGAACCGTCTCAGAAGGAGCCGCCGTCGCTCCCGAGCCAGACGAGCTCGACGAGCAGCTGCACAGGAAAGAAATCGCGACGGAGTTCTACAGGATGCGAAACCGGATGATCCAGCAGAACGGTGGGTTCGTGGACAACGAGCCCGAGATGGTTCCCATAGAGACCGAGGGAGGGCCCAACCGCGTGAGCAAGTTCAAAGCCGCGCGGATGAGGCAGTCGTAGAACTACCACGGCCCTGAGAGCATATACCCATTCTATCAACATTTTTCTTTCTTTTTCTTTCTTCTTGTGTAGAGATCTATTTCTAAGTGTCGATTGGAATTCTCACTCTGCCACTTGCTCTTCCGGAGCTCTGGCGGAGTCATGATCATATCGGAACCAGTGGTATGATCACCTTGAGAGAATTCCAAGATCAAAAATAAAGAGGGCTCTCTGACTGTATTTCGTCCCCTGCTCATCAATCGCACGTATTGTGCTCAAGTAGAGTACTTACGGACGGTTGATGGGATGGAACATGTGGAATCCAGTTACGTTTCACCCTCTACATGAATGTCCAGGCTGGCATAGGAGCTGGCTCTTTAGATAAACGGTCAGATTGATTTTTCCATCGCCGATTCTTCGCTTTCTTACTCGACTAGGCTATTGAACATATTGTATCTCCCCGTTCAAGAGTCCAACAAAGCAGCTTAGCTATCGAGTCCTGCGTAGACCTATGCAGTCGTAACGTCATGAGGAAATTATGAAGAGTATCATGGGGCTTGTACAGCAACCGAAAGTCTTTTGGCGGAAGCCATGAGAGGATAAGTAGAAAATTGCAACACGGGTCTACGGCCCACAAAGGCATTTCCCGCTCCCTGGACAATCAAACAAGCATTGCCTCTCCCGGGGCTTGCCAGATACATAATTTATGGAACCGCATGCTGAGGCTGACAATGAGGAAGTGGACGCCGAGAGCAACAAACTGTGCCATTAAACTCCGGGACCGCAGAATGAATCCCGCCAGTAGAAGCAAGGGGTAGAGCACCCAAGGGTGGACAGCCAGGGGAGCACACGGTTGAAAGACTGAAACAACCTTTACGAAGAATAGAGCCAGGGGCAGAAATGGCATCGTGGGCAATTGATGAGACGAGATAACTCCGAAGAACCTTGCCAGAAAAGGACGAGTTGGCGGCGGAGGCAGCAACTGCTGTTGGGGAGGAGTATCTTCATTTTCATTTGTCTGTTCAGCAGGGCCGATTTGATCCTGCGGAGGCGACGAGGTAGCAGAAAATCTGGGCCGGATCATCAGTTCTCGCTCAGAGGCGAGAGAGTCTCTCTTCTCTGTTCCATTGCTATTGGCAAAAGACGCCGCCTCAAGCATGGTGCTGCTGGGTTCATAGTTAGGGCTGCGCCGCAAAGCCACCGGGCTTCGAGCAAGTGCATTTCTTGGAGATACAGAACGGGCGACCGATGAAGCGTCGGGGCTATCGACTGGATGAATTCTAGAGTTGGAACGTGGGTCGGGACTCGTGGAGCTAGACCTTCTGAAGCGGAAATGCTCATTTCCATTAACACCGGCCTGAATGCCGCTCAAGACTTCATCCGCAGTCGGCCGTCTATCAGGATCCACAGATAAGAGACGCTTGAGAAATGTATAGAGCTTCTCAGGCAAGTCCGGTCGCAGTCTACGTGCGTCATCAAACCCGGCCCACTGGCTGATTTCTGCACGAAGCTGATCAAGATCCTCTTTCTCCTCGTTAATCAGGTCAGCATTGCGGTAAGGAAGCTCTGCAAAGCATAGGAAATGAAGTATCATCCCCAAGGAGAAGATATCTGATTTGAAAGTGAAATTGCCAAATGGTCCTCCAGGGAAATCTCGTCGTAGGACTTCCGGTGCGCAGTATGAAACAGTTCCGGTTGCCCCAGTTGACAATCGGGTGGTATCCTGAGCCTGGACCTCGCCAAAGTCACTGACCAAAACCCGTAAACCATCACTCGTTTCATGAAGTAAGCAGTTATTAGGTTTGAGATCGCGGTGTATATAGCCGTTCACATGTAAGTACCGGAGGCCGGACGTGATGTCCTTGAAGAACGAATAGATCTCCTCGAAATTCAGTTTGCGAGGTCCGCCGAGGTCAATCTTAGGTTCCGGCTCTCCCTTAGATTTTCTCCGCAGACGCTCTTTTAATTGCTGTGTCGTCGTCGTATCTTGCACTGAGCCACAAATATAGTTGTGTAGATCTCCGGCGTTGCAGTATTGTTGTAGGATGAACGCACACGGTACACTTGGCCCAAAGGTGCTGATTTTGGCATTCTCAAGCCATACGTGCCGATAGGATACGAGATTCTGATGCGATAAATGTTGCAACAATTGAACCTCGCCCAGGACTTTTTCCAACCATCCGTGGTCGTCACCAACCGGAACACGCTTGCAAGCATAATGTCCCAACGATACACCATCAAGCACATGCTTCACCAGAAGCACCACACCTTTTCCCCCTTTCCCTAGAATTCTCTCCTCAACGAAGAATTTTTTGAAGTAATCCGGGGTAAAAGCGGCGGAGGATATTCCTTGAGTTCCACTCATTGAAGGAGCTGGCTCGCTCGTCGGCCCATCTGCAAGAGCAGGTTGGACCAAACGCCGAAGCGGAGAAGGAGGTGTTGACGAGTCCGCGGAGCTAGGCAAGCTATTATGGAGCATGCGAAAGTAGTCCGGGTTGATAAATTCCGGCTGTGCTCGAGGACTAGCATGGTGACCTTCTTGACCTGCATTGCTCTCACGCAGCGGTCGATGGCAATAGGGACAGTCGGTCAATTCAAGGCCTGCATGGCTGTCAGAGGCGCTCCGCAGTACCAGCTGTTGGGAGTCTCGATCGAAAACGACGACTGAATCATTGTGACGCCTGCAGTATTAAAATCGTTAGATGCACTGGCACGAGCACGGATCCTGTGTAGTAGAGCCCTTACAGCACAACGTCAAAGTTGGAAGATCCGTAGGGAACAATGGACATGCCCTCTTCCGCCATTATTGGGGGAACGGTCGCACATCTCTCGAGGGAGCAGAGACATGAAGAATTAAAGTTATATTTATGGACGCTGGTTTCACAAAAGACGACATGCAGCCGACTGTGCTGTCTCGAGAAACATATGATGCAAACCCCAAAGGTGAGTTGTATTGGGCGAGGGAAAAGTGAGGCTAGAGACGGCCCCACACAAGCTGCAGGCGGTGAGCCGGATCCTACTTGCTTGCCTAGGTATTGCCCATTTGGCTTCTACAGTCTTTACCAAGGTACAACAACAGAAGTAGCTCATGTGATGTATTAATTTCCATTTGAATATGGCGTGGGTATCAATGATATAGGACCGCGATGCGTTGAGCATCGATTCAGCGACCATTGTGTTGTCACGATGGGTTAACTGAAAGAAGTGGCGAGTGTCACGCCCGATTCATGTCGTGTAGATCCACGACTGGGCTGAATACGCACGTCGAAAGGTCTCGACTCCATCAGACCCTACACTCGGAACCTGATGGGATGCGTGTGCCGGGACACGGACTCTGAAACGCAACCCGAAGGTGAATCAGGAGCCCGCCGGGCTATGCGCCGTTGGTCTCAGCAGCGATTGGCGAGGAGCCACAAGGCTTAACGATGCAGCGTGTGGCAATACAGTTGTACAAGCACGAGCTCGCATGGAGTGAAATCGTCGAAGGAGAGCTTCCAATCACTCCTCCCCACTTTCTTCATCGCTGATTTCAAGGTTCGCAATAGAGTCATCATCATCGTCGCTTTCGTCGAAACCTTCGAATTCCTCATTTTCGGACTCGGTGTCCTCTTTGTTAGAGGCATTCTCGGCGGTTCCCGCAGGCTCCGAGGTTGTCTCGTCGAGCTTCCTCTTTCGATTCATCTCCCCGAGCCGACCTTCGCGACCTTCGATCTTTTCATTGCCGTCACCGGCTGATTTGGGAGGCGGGGTGAACCACGGAATCTTGCCTCGGAGAAAATCATTGATGACCATCTTAGCAACACCATCCAGATCAGGCTCGCCTCCACGGAGGAGTCTACCGCCCTTGCGGGCGAGAATGCTGAGGAATTCGATCGGGTCCTCAGTGCTCTTGATGCCATAGGTGCGTTCAAGATGTCTAGGTTGAATCTTTGCCAGAACAGCAGGGATATACTGTTCAGGATTGTGAACATTCTCAATACGGACGACACCACGAAGGAGAATATCTTGCTCCGTGTCGTTCTGATTTGGTGGAACCACACCAGGGCAGTCGATGAGATAGATTCTCTTCATCAAAGTCACATACTGCCAAACTTTGGTCTCTCCGGGGATGGGAGCCACGTTGCAAACTTTCTTTTTCCGTAGAGTGTTGATAATGGACGATTTCCCAGTGTTAGGATAACCAATCAATCCCACGGAGATCTGCTTCCGATCCGAGTGTAAAGAGGAGAATTGTCTCAAAAGCTGGATCAAAGAACCTTTACCGAAGGAGTTGTTGATCGAAGCGTGGAACGCCAACGTGGGGTAGTCTTTAGAGAGATGTCGTACCCAAGATGCCTGGTAGGAGAGTTAGCGAGAACCCTACCAGCTTTGGTAAAATAACAACCAGACGAAATTTGAGATCAGGGAGGAGTGAGATGTGTGAAATGTTACTAAGAGGACTGCTACAAAGCCGCCAACAAGGCAGAAGCAGCACTCAACTCACAAACAGAACACAGCTTAGCCCTTTACGACCAGTCTTCAAAACGAAAACTGGTCAGCCTAGCTTCAGAATGAAATTCGGCACGGACCAGCGTCAATCTGCCAGAGCTGTAACAGACAAACTTCCATGGAGAAAAACACGACACAAAGTCGCAGGAAGAAGACTTGACTTAGCAATGGCATATAGGCTTCAAGAGCCTGAAGATGCAATGTGATGATCATATTGGACAAGAACTTCGAGGGTAGGAATGAATGAACAGAAGAATTACTTACTGCCACGCTCGTGGGAACCAGATCGCACTTGTTCAGCACAAAGATCAAGTGCTTATGTGGAGCTTCCTCACGGATGTACTTCTCAACACTCCTGCAACGTGTGCCTTCGGGATCACGAGCGTCAAGCACGTGGATGACAACATCTGAAGAATCGATGACCTTGTACAGCTCGTTCCAGATTCGCTTGCTCTGTCCTTTGGAGAAGACGGACTCTCGAGCAGTGGGTGCCTCACTGAAAGTCTTATCATCGGTCGATACATCGCCAGAAGCGATGATTGTTCCATCTTCATGAGTGGCTTGATCTGTCTTTTCAACATAGGCGTCATGCATCTTGACTGTCTCTCCAGCCAAGTCTTCCAGAGAGGCAACACCCAGCTTGACTCGTTTTCTTTGAGCCTTGGGGCCGAATGTATCACTGAAAGGAGTAGTCTCAATGGCCATCTTCGCTTCATGCTGCTTCAGTCCATTCACAGTGTGAACATTGTCTCTGATTAAGCTCATAGGAAGCTTGTTGGTCTTGAGGAGAACCGAGTACGGGTCCGAGGCACGCTCCGCGACTGCCTCACGGAAGGATGTCAATGCCTCCTGAGAGATCACTCTCGTGTTACCGAACCATTTACGGTTGGGTTCAATCCGAGCCGTGGGTGCGTCTCGTGACTGGTACGAGGCGGCGACGGTAATGTTTCCAGCAGCGTCACGTCGAGGCTTGCCATCCTTGAACATGTTCAGATGTTTGACCTTCTTCGCATCTCTTCCTTAGGTCAGTAAAACAGTTTTCACAGTGAATAAAGCACATATAGCATACCTGTAGAAGTTTTCACCCTTCGTTCTGACATTGGCCATGCCATCTCCAACCTTCCCCTGGCGCACCTTACGGTTCGCCTCCTTCTTTCCTGTACCCATGACGAATGCTACTCTTTGATATGGCCTTCAGAAAATAATTTCAGAAGTCCCAAAGGTAGGAGTAGAAAAATCAGAGTTGGCAAAGCGCAAGAGAGGGAAGAGAAGGAGAAAAGGAAAATTTCCTCGTTAGTGAGATTATTTTTTTTTTCGGGCGCGGGTGCCAAGCTCTGTGGTGCACGGACCAAGTGCAAGAAAATCCGCTTCATCTTTCCTGACTCCTGTGACAAAGAGACCGCTGTCTTCCGATCGTTCATTGCTCGCTACGTTGTCTGGCCACTTGTTAAATTGTGCAATTGTTCGCTCCTCAACTTCTGGTGGCCCCTTTCCTATTGAACAGAGACCTGTCGCTTGCTTGTGGGCCTGAGCGAACGGCGTTAGTCCAGCATGTCTCTCTTCCGCAACTGCAGGGCTGCCACGGCGCAAGTCCGTAGCTTCTCCTCTTCCTCCTGCCGTCGAGTCGGACCAGAGTCTCCAAATTTCATCGACGTCCCTCAAACCGTTCAGCCCGATCTACCAGTGAAACCCCGAGTCAAGGGTACGCTGCCCGTTCCTCGAGAGCTCTTCCCCGCCCGCCGAGTAGACAAGCCGAGCGAGGAATACATTGCTGCTGCGACACCACTCCCGTTGAAGGAGATCAAAATCGACCCCAATGACCCACACGCTGAATACAAGGATTGGAAGCTGCGAATGGCCGACATGAGGCGGCAGAATCTCCGGGAAGGTCTCCTCGAATTGCACAGCCGCAAGCAGCGGACGGACAAGCTCATGGCGCACCGCAGCGTCGAGAGACAGAGAAAGCGCGAACGAGTTCTTCGGCAGCCGGAAAGAGACGACGAGCGCTTGACTCGTCCCTCTGTCGTCCAGGACATGCTGCCTAAACATACCCCGGTGCTGCCGGATCCCGACAGAGAAGAGCGTCTTGCTCAATCCCGCGCAAAATTGGAGAGCAAGAAGGCTCGGGATGAGTTGGAACGTCAAGACTCGCTACAAGCGCTTTACATGAATGCTCGTACCTTTATCACCACCGAGGCTCAACTTGCCGCCGAGATCGAGAAGGTGTTCCCCGAGGGTGAGAACGAGGCATGGCGCAGTGATCACCAGCAGGGTGAGAATATTTGGAACCTTGGCGTGCCTCCAACAGTGCAAAACATTGTCAACGAATCCAAGAAGAGCGAAGCAGCTCGCTGGGATCTTATCCAGAGCAGAGTCAAGAAGCTGGGAGAGCAGATTACTGGAGGCAAGATATAAAGCGGCTGTTTATGAGGTATTGTACATTATAGGTTTCTCAAAGAATTACAACAGCTTTTGTTTGTATTATTATCGCCTCATTTCTACTGAGTCTGGATCAATGTCTATATCATGTGTTTCGCTCCCACCCGACAGCGGCGTGCCATTACCCCCTTGAATTCGATGTATTGTGATAACGAGGCTTGGACAGTTGAATTCTCTCTCATTGCGGACAAGTCCTTGTGGATGTCTCTTGGATTTGAGGCTTTGACTCTCCAGACTCTCACTAGGCCAGGATTGAGAGTTAAGAGCTTTAAACCCGCACCAGAGGGCAATGCAGATCGAAAGTTTGAGTACCTACCATTGCCTCTCATATACTTGAGAGGCAGAAAATTCAATCTTCCATTAAATGTCAATGAGAGTTTGCTATATCCTACCTCTATTGATTCCATTCTGTGTCCCAATCACCCTGAAACCCCTCGCAGTCACACACAGCCAACATACACATGACCAGAACAGAACACTTAACGGATGTCTTGACAGCTTCAGAGATAAAGAGATGTAAGTGATGCAAGGCTTACATCGATTCGAGGGATAGACCTTACTCAACTGGATCACTCCGTTTGTGACTCAACTACAGGGGTTTGCGGGAAGACCAGGGCCGTCTCGTTTGCTCATGATGGAGAATGACGCTCTGCGTTACCCTTTGTTGGTGGACCCATGCGTTTTGTGATGAATTATCTAGAAACATTCGAGGTCCGGGCCTAGCCTTCAGTCAAGACATTGGGGCTTCCCATGCTCAGTATTATGGTTAAACTTGTGTGATGCCTTAGATCATTGTATCGCCTCGAGCAGATTGGTAGTATTGGCAGGCACAACTAGATAAACGTCTTGATCTTAGTTAGGGGTCAAACAGAATACGAAGGTGGACAGATGTTTCCACCTAGGTAGCATTTATATGATCTATGATCTATGATCACTGATTGACCAATCTGGATAATTTGGACGCACTGCGGCTATACTCGTTTCAGGGGTACTGTGTATGTTGGTGCCTGGCTGATGATATCTTGTTGCAGTTACTTCAGTTACTCGACTCTATGCTGGCTTGCTTCAAGGGAACCCAATTACAGAGCAATAATTGATGAAATAATGGCTTGGTAATCCAATGACGTGGCTAATATATGATCAGCACGTTGAGAGATGAGATGTCTTAAATCCGACTAATATTATCATAATCCCCATGAAGCTGCACAATTTTAAACAAATAAACCCGCAGTGAAAAGGCTGTGTAAAGCCAACAAGCAGTGTTGTTGGCTGCCAGTTTCGTCACTTACCCACTAAGCTCCATATTGTCCCACTCGAGGGTTGCTTACTTGCTCTCACTCTTGTGTACCAAGACTTGTACAGCTTCCCAACAACTTCTCCAGTTTCATTTCGGTAGTTCAAAACCCACACTCCAGACTACCATAGTATTGGTGACTACGCCCAGGAACGTAGATGATAGGACCCTGGTCCGTGAGGCACAAGCCATGCCCCGTTGCGAAAGCGGCTAAGCAACAACAGGATAAGGCAACCCAGGCTGCCCCATTTTGTGCTCATGTTGCGGAAGCTTAAGTCAACCCCAATGACCTCTCATGACGTCCACTAGATGCAAGGCACCTTGAGAAGATCTCCACTCTCTGCTCTGTTCCACTGCTTTTCCCATTTTCTAAATTCAAATATATGGACAGTATCAGGTAGGCCTTGTACTTGGAATAAACCGCTGATGGTGTTGACAATGCATGGGTGCTCAACTGTGTGTTCAATGCGTGACCGACCATCCATCATCCATTCCTGCTGATAGGACATTATGAATAGAAGCAAAGAACCATGGGAGCTCAATGCTTTCTTCCTTGAAACCCCATCAGGCAACGCTTGTTGTCTTTGGCCAGACCAATTTTCGATAGAGCCAGTTCCGCGGATCAGATCTGATATCGCCACTTCAGTCGCAGTATCCTGCCCTGAGACACTGAGGGAACCATGTATCGGGCAATATTGAAGGGTCACTGACCAGGGCAGGCTCTCTACGGCCAATCCGAGAACCCTTCTAATGGGTCCTAGATCCACCTGCTGGCTCTTATGCTTTGCATCATTAATACTACGTATGGCCACCGTTGTTGCCCGTCCTGTACTACGTACCTAGGATCGTGGGTGGGCCACGCTATCTCAATGCTATTCACCATCTCCCCACAATGCCGTTGTCCATCATGACGTCTTCCATATCGAACGCCGTTCGATATCCGATGGCTTCCAGGCTCGCCGGCAGGTCCGAGCAATATCGAGCTTGTTTACTCGCTGTTTCTGGCGTGTTTATGATGCCTGAGTGGTCGGCATTGGCCCACCCGCATTACAGGAAAATGCATTGCAACTGGCCACGCTTTGTTTCTATTTTTTGCTTCCCATGCGGAAGTATGAGGTGTTGCTGACCTAAGGTACCTTGATCTGGGTACCCGGCAGTGACATCCATGACGCTGGGGTGAAGTGTACCCACCTTGGTTTATAAGTAAAGAGTACTTCTCGTCCTCATCAGTGTTTGTTGTAGTCCTCAAACAGACAAAAGATAAACAAGGTCTTACTCATACCGAATCAGACCTTTCGTCCATTCGCTTCACCTATTGTGCTGCCTTGCCTCCTTTCGGTCGCTCTCACAGAATGAAGAACTTCGCTACTCTCGCGGCTCTCGCTGTCGGAGCCAATGCTCTTGTCACCAGAGACAACACCTGCTGCTTCCATCTGACCGCATCGGGTGGTGCCTCTGGTCCCATTGGCCAGCTTGATGATGGACAGAACCGTGTCTACGGCAACCTTCCCGAGGGCGAGTACTGCATCAACTCCGATGGCGGTATCATCGATGGTCACGGACGCGGATGCATCTTGACCCGTGAGTATCTGGATTCACCTTTGACACATTGACGACGTCTTAACAAAAATCGATAGCTCCTACCACCCAGTTCCAGTGTGATTCCGGAGCTAAGCCCACCACCGGCTTCTCCATCAACGCCCAGGGCCAGCTTACCTACAACGGAAACACAGACTTTGTCGCCTGTGCGACTGGTCAGAACGGAGGACTGAACGTCTACACCTCCCCCAATAGCAACGATGTGACTGGCTGCAAGAAGATTCAGCTGAATGCCGACAATTGTGCCAATACCGGTGCCGGCGCTAGCGCCAGTTCTTCCGCAGTCTACAGCTCGGTCATCTCTGTCACTCCAACAAGTTCCGCAGTGCACAAGAGCACCCCTGCTGCCTCTCCTACTCACGAGTCGAGCGCCTCCGTTCCCAGCGCGCCAGCTCCCGAGTCGAGCGCTGCCGCATCTACCACCACTGTGAAGACAACCATGACCACTACCGCCTGCCCTCAGACAACTACCCCAGCTGGCTCCGGTTCTCAACCCTCTACACCCGCTGGCTCTGGTTCTCAGCCATCCAGTGCGCCTAGCCAGGCCCATCAGTCCTCGACTGTTCCAGGCTCCGGCTCCCAGCCTTCTCAGACCCCATCTGGATCACATCCCTCTGCCTCTGCCACCCACTCTTCCAGCGCCAGCTGCCCAACCAATCTCTCTGGCCAGTACGAATTCCCCCACCTGATCATCCCTGTCGACTCCTCTTCTCCAAGCAAGGCTCCCGGCACCTCGTTCAATGGCACGGTCTCTTCCACCGTCTCGAGCATCTTCAACTTTGACATTCCTTCCTCGGACGCCGGCAAGACCTGCAGCCTCGTCTTCTTGTTCCCCAAGAAGGAGGACCTTGAGACCTCTTCTTACTCCTTCAGCGGCGACGGCAAGATCGATTTCGCCATGCTCGAGTCCGCCGCTACTTCCAAGACCTCCTATAGCAACGCTCCCAAGGTCAAGCAGGACTACGGTGTTACCACCGTCTCCCCTGGCAACTCTTACCTGATCTCTACCTTCCAGTGCCCCGCTGGACAGGCAGTCAGCTTCGAGATGAAGAATGCTGGTAGCACCAACCTCAACTTCTTCGAGGACTACAACCCCTCTCCGTAAGTTTTCTCTACGCGTCTCAGAATATGAACCGTGGCTAATCTTTATCCAGTCTTGGTCTGTACATCACTGTCTGCTAAGTCAATCGGCTTGACAAAGGACTGCCCGACATTATGAGGACATGAATGATGGACCCATGGTATTATTTTTCGAAGTTATGGCTTTTATTGATGAGACGGCAAAGTTTCTTTCGAACCCAAATTGATTCAATGTCGGGTATGGTCGCGATGACAGACAGCACAAAGGATCTTTCAAACGGCTCTTTCTAGTACATTAATTATGGACAGTCATTCATTAGGCACATATGAGGATAGCTTGCATTGTACAATACAAATAAGTCTTCTAAATTGAATTTATTCTCTGAAAAAAAGAGCCGTAGAATTCTGGCAATAGCTACTCCGTACTCAAGAAGGATATACCGTACCCAATCACCTGACGCCCGATATCACCTGACGCCTGATTTTCATCTATACACCGACTTTTTAGATAGATTTTAAACGACCACAACACCATCAATATGGAATCAATTGAGGCAGCTCTTGCAGAAATAAAATCCCTGGAACTAGGAGAAAGAATAAATTATGCAAAAATTGCGAGAAAGCATGGGGTTAGCCCTTCAACATTGTCAAGGCGCCACCGCGGTGTACAAGGGTCTCGTCAAGATCAGTACGAAAATCAACGAATTCTCAACAACCAACAGTCGAAGACGCTTATTAAATGGATTAATGACCTCACTGAGCGTGGCCTGCCACCATCTCATTCAATGTTGCGAAATTTTGCAAAGGAAATTACTGGAATTATGCCTGGAAAATGTTGGCCAAACCGCTTCCTAGAGAGACATCAAGATAAGCTTGTTTCTCACTATACTACTGGGATTGATTCTTCACGCAAAAGGGCTGATTCTGCCTACAAGTACGCTTTATACTTTGAGCTTATGGCGAGAAAGATTGAGGAATATGGCATTGAACCAAGAGATATGTATAATATGGATGAGAAAGGTTTTCTTATTGGAGTACTATCAAAAGGCAAAAGAATCTTCTCACGACACTGGTATGAGAAGGGAGGAAGCCAACAACGACTTCAAGATGGGAATAGGGAGTGGATTACTACCATAGCCTGTATTTGTGCAGATGGGACATCTCTTTCACCTGGTCTGATTTACCAGGCAGTCTCTGGAGATATTCGAGATACGTGGCTGCAGGATTTTGATCATAATGATCACTACTGCTTTTTCCAGTCATCAGCTACTGGATGGACAAATCACAGCCTGGGATATGCGTGGCTTACCTCAATTTTTGATCGTGAGACAAAGGAGAAAGCTCGGAGACGTTGGCGGCTCTTAATTCTTGATGGCCATGGCTCCCATGTCAGCATGAAGTTTATTAACTTCTGCGATGCAAATAGAATCCTTTTGGCTATTTATCCACCTCATTCAACACACAGTTTACAACCTCTTGACGTCAGTCTTTTTGGTCCCCTTTCTCGGGCCTACAGTGACGAATTGGAGAGATTTATGCATGAATGTCAAGGAATAAGCCATATCACAAAGCGGGATTTCTTCAGACTATTTTGGCCAAGCTGGAATAAGGCTTTTTCAATTGAAAATATCAACAGTGCATGGAAATCAGTTGGTCTACATCCTTGGAACCCAGAGGTTGTTTTGGCACGCTTCACCAGAAAAGAGGGCGAAAGACCCTCTTCTAGTGAGTCATCACAGTCTATTTTAAAGGCAGAAGACTGGCGTCGCATTGAAAAGCTCCTAAAGCAAGCTGTTTCTGATGTTTATGATCAGAAGGTCCGGAAATTGAATGACACAATGATGCATCTTTCTACAGAGAACATTCTTCTCAAACTACGATGTACGGGCTTGGAAAATGCTCTACGAAATGAGCAGAAGAAGCGATAGCGTGGGAAGCCTTTACAGCTTCAGCTTCAAGCACCAGAAGATGGTAATGCCATCTTTTACAGCCCTAAGAAGGTTCAACAAGCGCGGGATCTTCAAGCAGAGAAGGAGGAGGCTGCACGCCTTGCTAAGGCCGCCAAAGAGGAAGATAAGATACGTCGGCAGCAGGAGAAAGAAGAGAAAATACGCTTGATTGAAGAACAAAAGAGAATAAGGGCTTATAATAAGAGTCTACGAATGCAGGAAGCGGAGGAAAAGAGACGCCAGAAAGAGGAGGAGAAAGCTGCAAAACAAGCTTCTCTACAGCTTCAAAATGATGTCAAACAGGCTAATAAAGGTAAGAAGAAGTGTACCGAGTCTACTACAGAAAAGAAAAAGGATAATACCCATAGGAAAAGTGAGGAAGAAGTGGAAGAGGCACCTGTTACTGTAAATAGTCGAGGAAGGCAAATACGGCTTCCGCAGCGATTCCGTAACACCAAAAATTAGCTAAACAACTTCTCTGGACTTGTTATTTGGTTCCATTAAAAATTCTAATCATTTTATGTTCTAGTTGTGGCTGTATAGCTTCATTTCTGCACTCGTAGTTGACCCGAAAATCAGGCGCCAGGTGATAGCGGGCGTCAGGTGATCGGGGACGGTACGTCTGATGTCTTCAAGCCTCAAGGTCCCCGTCTCTGGCTCTGCTACGAAATCCAAAGCTATCGAGCAGTCCGTGTTCACCGCTCACCAACCATCTCTCCTCCCAGTCCCAGAAAATCAAATCATCAATCACCACGCGGAAGGATACGGAATCCTGTAGTCCATCTCGAACTGTCTGTAGATAACCAGGAAAGAAAAGAAAGCATCATGAGACCAGTCGACTCCCTGACATCGTTCTGCGGCAATTTACATCCCTACACTGCCTGCCATGCACCATACGCCATGCCACCCACCATCCATCCCAAAGGGAATCAAATCCACCATCCAACCAAGGACCCCAGACTCTCCGATGGATCGTAGAATGTAAGGTAAGCTGCAAGCCCAATCCATCATCCCGCATCTCCCCGGTTCTAATTCCCGCATCACATCATCATAGCGATCGAGTCCGACTCCTGCGTAAGACTGCACGTAGAAAAATGACAATAAGTGTACTCCGTATGGATTGGTGCCTGACTCTTTCCCCGCAATTCCGCCGTCAGATAGCCTGCCTTAGTCTGAAAAGGGTTAGGGCGGATGCGGGTCTAGCTTCCTGGGGTCCAATCCTGGCAAACTTAGTTTGGTTTGGCTTGTGATGCCTCGGCTCAACTGATGGGCTTGACTTCATGGTGTCTAGTGTAATGAGCAAGCTAACAGCTACAGTTTGTTTAGCAGTGCTGCATCACAGTGTGCTCGAAGACGATGAGAATGCAGCTAAACAATAATGTACCAAGGTAATTAGCTATGTATGGCGCCCTGCCAATAATCTATAGATAAAATTTACATAAAATCATAACGAGCCGCCATTCTGGCGAGCCTTTTCACTCCCTTCTAGACCCTCGGCCTTCTTGCCGTTCGCCGCATCATCAGGTCCAGATTGCGCAACTGCGACGTCGTTCTCCCCAGTCCCGTCCACGGCCCTGGTGATAGCGGCCCCGATCGCCTTAGTGGTCGGTCCGAAGTCCACCCCGCTGATGAACACCTCGCTAAGAAACTCAAGTCCCGCAACAAAAGTGCAGAGGAAGCTGGCGATCAAAAAGTGGCTGATGGTGGTGCCGATGTCCAGCCACGACCCTTCATCCCGCACCATATAGAAAAAATTGAGAGTCATGACGTCCGAAATGGCCATGACAACCATGAACAGAGCGCTGGGTGCAACCTCCAGCCGGCGGTTGAGGATACCCAGATTAGCGCTGATGAGGGCAAAAGGGATGAGCAATTTCAGGATGAGCAGTGCGCCTTGGCTAAACGGAGAGAAAATTGGTATGAGACGGCAGACGCTCTCCAGCGAGAACGACGAGATTGACGCGATGTTGCCGGTGCTGAAGAAGGCTGATTGGAGAAGGAAGAAGAAAAACAGCGCCACGCGTGTGTCTGCCAGGCCAAGCGTGCGGTAGCGGTACTCCTGCCCATCGACTACCGCTGTAGCATTCAAGCCTGGCTTCTTTGGAACCGACCTACTGATTCCACCATGGTTCGCAGAGGGCGTCGCAGTGTACACATAGATGGCATGTTCCAAACGGACCCAGGTGACTAGCGTCATGCAAAAGACAAAGTAGAAAAGGCCCTCGTACGAAATGGTAAGGATGATAAAGGTGGGCGAAAATGTGAGGAAAAGTACCATCAGGCGGTGCAAGTAGTGGCTGTTAGGATACAGTCGATGGGAAAATGGCAGCAGAAGCGAGGCAACTAGGATCGTGTTAGCCAGATCTAAGTAAAGTGGTTGCGGAACAAGAGCTGGAGCCAAGCCAGTTCCTCGCAACACTTACCCAGAACGAACCAGCCAACTACTTGGTTACCAACTGGGAGACCTTGCTTGGCTTGCAAAGACGCCGCACTGGACCTGGTGACTATCAAGGCAAGCAAAACCATACCAACCTACTTAAGTCAACTGATTGCTCTGCGAATGTGTCAAGGCAGCGACATAGTAAACAGTCCCCCGTCGTGTGGTCTTGAAGACCGCCGTAGACACAAGCGAGAAGAGGAAAAGGACAAAAAAGCCGTACCTGCATGCCCATAATGACTCGTGAGCCCAAACTAGAGATAGCACCTGGCGCATGTCCTGAAGATTTACTATGTTTCAAGATGATGTCCTCGAAAAGTAGATAGAACAATCCGGTGAAGAACATTAGCAGTGCACCATAAGTTCTGCACAAACATCTCGTTAGTAAATCATCCACAAAATCAGCCTTGATAAATCAGGAAGCCTCATACATGGTGTTAATGTTTTCTACTTTGTTGGCAGGAAGCAAAGTAAAAGTACTCATGAGAGAGCACCCGACGGCCCATGTAGCGGACAGAACCGTATTCTGTCTCACAAAGTCGATACCGTGTAAAATAGGCCAAAATGACCCGAGAATGAAACAACCCGTGAATATCTCACGGTGGAAGTAGGATTGGACCTGGATGCCTTATCAGCTTGCGCTCAATGTGTCAATGTATTGCAACATACAAGAGCTTCCAGAACTCCAACAAAGGCTATGAATTGAAATCCCAATGCGATGTAGCCACCGAAAGAACGGACGTGGCTCAAAAGAATCTCGCGACCAGCGATAAGCGCTTTCCTTCGTGCAAAGACCTCTTCCCAGAAAAAGATTGGGAAAACTCCATAGAAATAGTAGCGCCACGAAGATCGTTGATATGAGAGAACCGAAAAGAGAGCAGCAAGAATAGACGTAAAGAAAATTGTACTGCCCATGGTCCGATCCGAATCCGAGGTACCGTGCAAAACATGCAGATCAATAACTGTTGTCAGCGCATATGCAATCCAGCCTAGGTATCCGAGGGTGATGATTGTTCGGAGGAAGAGCCAGTCATATGTTTGCAGATAGCGCAGCCCCTCTAGCGCAGTAGCGAATAGAGCAGCAGACCTCTGGATGGACTCATCAAAACTGCCACCGGCAATGAGGGCCTGAATCTCAGCAATATGCTCCTCCACTGAGTTCTCGCCATAATCTGCCAATGGCTCAAACGGCTTGTATCGCAGCAATGCAGCTTTCTTTTGCTCCTCCTTCACACGATACATCTCCAAGACTTCTTGCGTGTTCGCCAATGCAGCGAGCGCCTTCTCCTTTGGGCTAGCATCGATATAGTCAAGTGGCAATTGACCGACAGAGTTCACGGGGAAATCCAAGCCAGCAAGGTACGCCATGAGAGCAGCAACATCGGCCTGTGCAACATCATGCCGTTGAATGCCGTCAAGGCCCCAATCGGAAGAGAATCCATCTTCATGGCCGGTAACAGCCTCTCCCTCCGTGTACTTTGGTCCAGCAACACCAGATCCCCAGGCGACCAGAGGTGTTCTGGTATTGTCTGGATGACCATCCCCGTGACTTCCCCAATCACTCATGCCATGGTCTGCGGTGAAGATAAACGCCGTCTTGTCGTCACTGTAGAACTCTTCTATGAGTGTTGCTACCTCCTGCACCCCCTTGTCCACAACCTTAATGTTATGCAGGTATTCCTTGGAGTAGGGACGGTAGCCGTGGCCAGTGGTATCGAGTCCAAGAAGATGCAGAAAGAACACCACCTTATCCTGACGTAGCTTCGCATCCAACTCAGGATCGCTCTTCGCAGAGGCAAAAAGCTCCTTCACCTTGTTGAAGACCCAGGTATCCAATTTCGTTGCATCCATCGTAAAGTCCTCCGCCTCTTCTCCGTACATCTCCGCATCAACGCGGCCCTGAATTGCGCCCTCTTTGAACATTGCGAGAATATCCGGACTCCCCCAGCTCCAAGTATGCCGGCTTTGATTGAAGACACTGTCGAAGTTGACCGGGTTCAATTTCCAACCTGTCGTCACTGCCGAGACATCTTCGTACAGACCTGCAATGAGTGCAACATGTCCAGGTCGAGATTCGGTGGGTACTCGTGTGTGGGAGACGCCAAAGGTTCCGTGGGAGAGCACGCGCGATCGAATGAAAGGAGCGAGATAGATTGGATCATTGTCTTCTGCATCTTCACTATCTTCTGGAGAAGGGTCTGGAGCTGGCTGAAAGGCCTTGTCAGCGCGCAAGCCATCGGCAACAAACAACACAAGACGACTGGCGGGCGCATTGGCGCCAGGTTCTCGCTCGACGCCATACGATCTCATGCCGCTCACAATCGGACTGACAAAGTAAATGTCAAAAATTGAATAAGCATATATGAGATGGAACACCACCGCGAGGGTGAGAAACCCAACCCGGCCCAGACGCGCCATGTTTCCTTCACGGGCGATCCAGCTTCGGGGGATATAACAAAAGAGTGGAATGGGTCCCCCAGTAAGTATGAAGAAAGGGAGATTAAACAGTTACAATGAAGAGAAATGAATGAAAAAGGGTGGTGCTGGCGAGCTGTCAAGCATCTGCGACATGGACTGTCGCTTTTTCATGACAGCTTTGGGGAACTTGGGGATGCCTGCAACCAATTGGGGTTGCCCAATGCGGCATGCTGCGGTTACGGTGGCCCGCAGAGCCCATGACGCAGCCCCTGACGGACTATCTATCCCATTATTTGAAGGACTACCAGGGGTACTCTCATCGGAGTAAAGACATGAGAGACATGCATTACAAAAAGAATACGAGAATTCCAACATGCTTTGGTCCACGTAGATTATAAAATGTCACCAAGGAATCCTACCATGCTCGACCAGACACCTAAATTAGCTCAAGATACCTATGCAACAGGCAAAGATGCCAGGCCAAGGCTGAGAAATGCAAGAAGAATAGATATAGCAGCAATACAGAGCACTTAGTTAGTTGAATTGCGCCGCTTGGTAAGCGCATCGATGACCCGTGCGTAAAATTTTGACGCTTGCTGGCGGACAAAGGTGATATCGACTGTAAGATACTCGGGAAGAATCTCGACCAGTTCACGATCGCGATTTTCATCCAACAATGGGACATACTGGAATTCCGCCGTTTCGAAATTGGTCGATGTCATTGTCGGGACGGCCAATTTGAAGTGAAGAGCTGTCGACTTGTTAGAAACGCATCTTGTAATCCTCCCGTTTCGAAATAGGACTTACTTCCGTTGACGCCAGTCTGAAGGCAGTCATACAGGTGATCTGATTCCCTCTTTTTGACATCAAGAATGACAAGACCAGTGAGGTCACTGTATAGCTCCTCCTTTAACTGCGTGAGATGAGCTGCTTGAGCTGCCTCGGCATCAGCTACACGGTTTGCCCTGTTGTTTTTGATTGCGCTTCCAGGAACTTTCGCGGCAGCGCTTTCGAGACTTGCAGTAGTATTACGGGCAGCCGCCAGCTTGGTCTGTAAGGCTTTAATCTCCGACTGAGCCGAAGTCAGTTGGTTCTTGGTTTCTGCCGCTTGAGATTTCAATTCAGCGACTTCCGCATCCCGCTCCTTCAATTGTTTCTGGAGCGCTCGGCTTTGTTGGCCAAGCTTCTTCTGCGCTTCCAGCTCTGCCTTGAGAGAAGCAACCAAATTATTGGAAGCTGAAAATATCAGCCTTTGACGTGTGATTATACGTGAAGACCTACATACCTGTTGTCACTGCTTCGCAATGTTGTCGAAGCTTGTCCATATTGGCATTCGCCTCGACGATCCCTATCTCTCTGAGGTTACGGTAGCGATTTTCCAGTGTGTCATATTTTTTAGTCAAATCACCAAGTCTACGCCTCAACTCCGGTTCACCCGTCTTATTATCATCCGTAGAAACCCCAAGCTTCTTCTTGAGAGGAGAGCTTCCTGGTGCGCGCTGTGACGACCGCTTGCCTTTCACAGGTGATGCTGACGCTGATCGAGGGACCACGGGCTCTTCATGTAGAATGGTCTCATCAACAACTTCCATTTCCTCCTGCTCCTTCTCTGCCGCGACACTGCTGGGTTCTGTCCATTGAATGCGCCGCGATTGTCTTTTCGGCTGCTCTGGTTGCTCCTGGGGCTTTGCCGGCGACTGGACTTTTCTTGTAGCCCTCGGTGTATACTCAAATTCACCATCGGTCTGTACCTGCTTTCCAGCACTGACTTTCCTGCGTCCCCGTGTAGCTGCAGGTTTTGCCGGTTTTGCCAATTGATTTGGCTTGGTGGCAACTGGAGCATCATCCAGCTCGTCGTTCGATACAGCAACACTTCCGGGTTCTTGGACTTCGATCTCATCCTTGATTCCCTCATCTCCACCTTTATTCTCTAGAGCTTCCTGCGTTGCGCCTTGCGCCGAGTTTCTGCTGCCCTTTGGTCGTCCCCTTTTCGACGTTTTCTTCGGAGCACTGTCGGGGGCTTGTGCTTGCGCCACTGCCGAATTACGCTTTGTTTGAGCTGGCGGCTTGCTTTCAACGGACTTGGATCGTGGCCTTCCTCTCGGTCTCTTGGCTGGGCGCTCGTTTTCGCGTTGTCCTGCTTCGTCGCCACTGCCCTGCATGGCATCCGCACCATCCGAGCACGCCAGACCAGAAAGCCTGGCAGTCGCTTTCCGTTTGGGCATGTCAGGTAATACTTAAATTATATTCTCTTAACCAAACAATGATAAAACTTGGAAGGATTATACCGCACGCAAGATCGCTATACATTTGTCCGATGAAACTTGACAACACAAACCAAAACATCGCGTCCACCGTCGGACTCACCGCCTTCCACATCACTCACCGCATTGCAACAACCACATGAAGATTTCAGGCATGTGACATCCCGTCGGCAAAGCCACGATGTTCCCCGGCTCAGTGAGTGAGCGCCACAGCTTTTCATATCGCCGACAGCCGACGTTCCTGGACTCTTCGAGGTTGACTCTAATAATCAACCGAAATATCAGTCATCATAATCCCCGTTGCTAGACTCGGGAGACCGATCGTCTTCGACGTCAATAATTGGCTACTTGTTGCAGATTCCCTCATAGTCTATTACTCCTGACTCGGCCCCGTTATCATGGCTTCCGCGCGCGGTCCAAGGTGGCAGCAGTTTCTGCAAGAGCTGGTGATGGTTGCTGGTACTGTGAGTTCTATGGCTCTCGGCCCATTTTAACGAGCTCTACTTATCTTTTGATAGTCGGCCTCCGCATACTTCCTTATTCGTTACCTTCTATCGCGCCTTGATTTTGACCCAGAGAGCCAGAAGAAAGAAGAGCAACGGCGCAAATCTGCTGCCATTCTACGGAAGCTCGACGGTGGAGATGAATCAGACGGCGACTCACCACGCAGAGGGGCTAAAAGAGCACGCCGACAAAGGAGAGGAGATTTGGTCCTCAACCAATACGAGCAAGCCATCGCTATGGATGTTGTCGCTCCCGATGACATTCGTGTTTCATTTGAGGATATTGGAGGTTTGGACGATATTATCGAAGAGCTTAAAGAATCCGTGATTTATCCTCTGACCATGCCTCATCTCTACTCATCCACTTCATCGCTTCTCAATGCGCCGTCGGGAGTATTGCTTTATGGCCCACCAGGGTGCGGAAAGACTATGCTTGCTAAAGCGCTGGCACATGAGAGCGGCGCGTGCTTCATCAATCTACATATTTCCACCTTGACTGAGAAATGGTATGGTGATTCGAACAAGCTGGTCAACGCGGTCTTCTCGTTAGCGCGCAAGCTGCAGCCCTCGATCGTCTTCATCGACGAGATAGACGCAGTTCTCGGCACAAGGCGGAGTGGTGAGCACGAGGCAAGCGGCATGGTCAAAGCCGAATTCATGACGCACTGGGATGGCCTCACCTCCGCAAATTCTCTGGGTGAACCGCAGCGGGTTGTTGTTCTCGGAGCCACGAATCGCATCCAGGATATCGACGAAGCGATCCTTAGGCGGATGCCGAAGAAGTTCCCCGTCACCCTTCCTCCGGCCGCACAGCGACTCCGAATTCTCAGTTTGATACTCAAAGATACCAAGGTCGACCGGGAAAACTTTGATCTTCATTACTTGGTCAAGGCAATGGCGGGAATGTCCGGCAGTGATATCAAGGAGGCCTGCCGGGATGCCGCCATGGTCCCTGTTCGAGAATTGATTCGACAAAAGAAGGCAGATGGCCTCCAGATGACATCTGTAAATCCGACTGAAGTTCGCGGCCTTCGTACAGAGGACTTTTTCTCTCGAGCCGGAAGCGTCAGGGTCATTCCGCAACCCGCCCAGCCCCAGACACAACCTACCAGCAAAGCCAGTTCGGAGAAAGAGTGGAGCACAGCTGAATCAGATGCAGCATCTGAAGTCGAGGCACGACCCGCTGAGATGGCCGAGCCGCCTGAATAAACACAATCTTTTAGTGATTGGGATGATTTGCTCGTCTATTGTCCTTGATACCAATGTATACAGCACACCGGTTATGGCGTTGATTTTGGGTATACAGTTTCTTGCAGTCATATATTATTTCTGATATCTTCCGGGTCCTTTCAGTCTATGATTGCTGGCTTTGGCTACCTAATACTTGCGACACAAGCTCTTTGCCATAATATGCCATTGTTTATAGACTTTTGATAGCTCTTGCATGATGACCGAAAGAATCTCCCTCTCTCAAAATTCAAGGATCCTAGATATGTATGGAGACCGAGATCACCTCATTGTTCCTCGATGTGGCAAATCACACACTTGACTTGTTCCACTACGAGATGAGTAAAATTTCATTGAAAATGAAAATAGTGGTGGACATTAGGACAGACTTCAATTCACAGATATTGTTTTTCTTTTTTTCCATTCTGATAGGCACTCGACGTGGATAATGCCCAGGCCGTATTGGGGGTGCCATAGACTAATACTACCAGACATACGTATGAAGCGGGTACGGCAGTGGCTCGATTCTTGGAGAGAGGCGGCAACAAGACACTTGCCGATCACAAGAAGAACCTCAGCGATTACGAAAGTTGCTCTCTGTTCCTGTTCGCTATTATTCTATCTAGTCTACTCTTTTCAGGTCTTTCAAGTGTTGATGACCTTTTCCCGTGCAAGGACCCTACCGCGATTTATTGAAACTGAACACTTGGCGCTCCTTGGGTCCAGTCCTTTCGTTTACTCCATCTAAGAACATTGCGGGTCGTCATCACAAGGAGTCCACCAACTCCTGCCGCATCCCGCGCCCCCAACCCCCCAATATCTGGCCAGCTTTCTACACTTCCCCTGTTGCCTCACTCTGTACGCCTGCAGACTTCAATACTCATCTCGAAGGGAAAGATACCATCCAAAATATTCGTGGTCGCTCGTTCTTCCCCATCCGCCCCTGGTCCTGCGATTGCGATACTGTGACTGGATGACGAATGGTCTATCTTAAGTAGAGAGACCTCCGATGGCAATCTATGCCTTGGTGATCTCACATGCTGAGTTAAGCTCCTAAGGAAGTGCTTGCGACGTCCATCAAAGCGCGGACGTCCATTGTCTTTCATTTTCGCCGGGAATGAGTTCCAACAATGGCATTATTGACACCTTCAGCCTCGGGGCCGCCAGTACAAACACCAGCAGTAGATCTACGTCCACTGTCCGACCACGTACCCGCCGCTTGATATCGGTTGATGATGTTACCGACGAGGACTATGGAAGACCAATGCAGTCCACCGGGCTTTCCACCACAACGCTTTCAGGAGAATCCTCCGCTATCCGTTCGCGCGGTGCCACCCCATCACCCCACACATCCCGCGGAGCGTCACCCCTTCCAATGCGGCATCCTTCGCGCGCCACCGAATCGTTTAATCGAGATAATCTCAATGGATTTGGTGTTCCTCTAGGCGGGCTCGGTCAGACAGGGAAGGCACAGACCAAGTTCTCCGATTCTTCGCGGGCTGCGGTGGATTTCCTAGATGTTTCTTGGACTTCCTTACAAAGCCTGGCTTCTTCTTTTCTGGGGAGCGATATTGCCCGATCCGAATCTAATGGGACGGCACGAACGCATTCGAGGAAGCCTTCTCGACCAGACCCGTGCATGAGGGCTACTCCAAAGATACCTTCAGCATGGGGTCCGTCGGCCCCGTCCACATCGGAAATTGGAGCTGGAACAAAGGAAGAGAGACAGGCTATGTTGCAGGCGAAGAAGCGGGAGGCTCTACTACTAGCAGATACGGGTCTGGTGTCTAATCGCGACACTCGGCACAAACGGCGAGATTCCTGTGATCAAACGGGCCATTCGGCGATCGATCCAAAGCAGGACGAGGATGCTTTAGCGTATATACATCACGTTCAGCCCAACGACAGCATCACCGGGGTTGCGATCAAGTATGGTTGTCAACCAGCGATTTTCAGAAAGGCCAATGGGTTTTGGCCCAGTGATAGTATCCAGAGCAGAAAGACCGTGCTCTTGCCGGTCGCTTCCTGTTCTGTGAAAGGACGGCCGGTCCGTGCCCAACCCGAAGTTGATCTTCTGAGCGGCAGCGTTTCGAATCGGGATTCTCTAGAGGATTTAAGTGGAAGCTCCATAGCACCTGCACCAAGTTCAGGCACTCGAGCTTCCTCTGCCGAGGGCGAAGCATCTACGGAATTGCCGCTTGAAGGGGAGGCAGATAGGATCTGGAAGCATCAGTCGTGGGTGCAGATCGATGGGTTTCCCGCGCCAGTAGAGATCGGCCGCGTTCCTCGCAGAGCATTGGGGTTCTTCCCCCGTACACGACGAAAATCTCTGTCTTACACAGACTCCGAACCTCGTTCGTCGATATCCGGTCGCGAGCGGACGGCAACCCTATCCTCAACTCTGTCTTCGCCGACAGAGTCACCATCATCGCAAGCGTTCACCGCACAGAATCGAAGCACCACAGACCCTTCAAGGTCGCGAACCATGTCTAATGCCAAGCCGAGACCGCACCACCAACGACAACGTAGCAATATACAGCTCGTGGGAACAGGAGTCGGAACGCTCGATCGCAGTGCGATGGCTCCAGGACCAGCTCTCGATGGATTGAGTAAATTTGTCGCACAACATCTGCCAAATTTAGCTCCTGCTCCTGCTCCCCCTAGCCTGGGAAGGACACCGTCCGAGTATGCGTCGGCTACAGCTTCCACCGCCTCGACTAGCCTTGACAACATAGGGGGTGCCGTCGAAGGCTGGGTGAGAAAAATGACAACTCGAGCGAAAGCAGGTCTCAGCGACCTACAACAGGGCGCCCAATCGTATCAGGGCAATAGCCGTGCGGGGACGAGACGTGGCATGGGAGATTTAATTGAACTGAACGATGGCTTGGAGTCAAGGAATTCATCTGGCCTTCTGGCAGGGAGTTTGCGGAAACCGGATCTGAGCCGGTCGGGATCAAACCTGCATGACGCATCCTCATTGAGAGGACGTTTTTCCAGTCCTTCATCATCCGGAACGAGCAGGACTCGCACGGGTGGATCAAACCTAGGCTATGGCGACCGAGTGAAGGATGACTGACCTCACGCACAATGTTCATAGTTGCTAGGTCTCGCAATTCTGGCTTCTGTCTTTTCTGGTCTCAGGATCATCACTCATCTAATTGGCGCTCGGCATTCTTTCTGCCATCCGGAGTACTCATACAACCAGCATGGCGCCGCAGGACAGCACTGCTGATATACAACGTGATTTGACTCCTCATCATATTGCTAGAGGGTGTTGGGATACCCGTTGATTCGTTTCTTGCTTCGATCCGATGTATTTAGCTGAAGCAGCTCATACCCATTTTCAGATAATTCACTTTGAGATAGATTCATCAGCGTTTGTTCGTACACCGTTCTATTCTGCAGTACAGATCTTTCTACAGGCTATGCCGAATGTTTCTGGACACTGTAGAGATAGCAATGTTTCCTTGAGTTAATGAACAACTTAAGACGCCTAAGAAAACATGAAGCTCGGGTTGGCATTCTGCCTCTTACTCTCCCCAACAACGAAATCTGAGAAAACAGGCACAGTCTCACCAGACCACCTTTGACAGCCATGGCTGCTGATGGCAGGGGAGCACTCGAACGCCGTCCTTATTATAAATGCCAAACTATCTGGTTCCAACGATGAAGGCGGGCTCAGACAACCAGACACGACCATGGGTCGTGCACTCCATTATTGCATCGGTCTTCTCGCCGGTACTATGAATGATAGTCTTACAAGTCGACAAAGCTGAAGGCATCAAAACTGTGATCAAAGCTTCTCATGGGTACTGCAGATAGACAGTCAAGTTGCTGTCCGATTTAGCTTTGGGTAAAGTGCTGCAGACGGAGAAATTGATGTAGTTCCGCTCAGTGCCAGTTGACGCTAGCGAGCGTCACTGCGTCTCTTCTCAAATACTTCCACCTATCGTCTGCTTCCCTTGGTACTCTCCAACATCAAGAGACGGATGTGTATCCACTTCCCCGGATTTACTCCATTTCTACGGAGTATTGACAAAGCATTGATGAAGATGCGGAGAACCTCCAACATGGGGACGACATTTAACAGGCTCGTTCCCGCAGAAATGGCATCACAGCTGGTCTTGCGCAGGGTTTCTCAGCGACGGGGACAAGACCAACATGTCGCACCGAATCACCTCTCTTCCCTGGCTGTCTCTCGCATTTGGCGCGTTGAGCGTTGCTCTGCCGAGCTCGCAGATCCAAAGTGCCGTTGCAGACTATCCAACGACCACCCTCAGTGCAAGCCATCACTCCGACTCGAAAACTGTCTTTGTAGGCCGTTCCCTACCGGAGTTTGATCAGGAACTGTTCCTGGGCATCAAGTATGCGGACCAGCCCGTTCGATTTACACCGTCGAGCTTGAAAACATCCTATGCTGCCAATGACAGTAACTCGGGCCCCTATGACGCCTCCGGGGCTGGTCTGGCTTTATCGAAGGGCACAGTGCTGTACAATGCCACCCAATACGGGCACGAATGTCCCGGCTACGGATCGGACGAGACGAAGCTGGTCAATCTGGGGCTGATCACCTTGAATGAAGACTGCCTGAACCTCAATGTCATTCGCCCTTCGCGGAAATCGGATCATGAGGAATTGCTTCCGGTGATGATTTGGATTTTCGGAGGTGGATGGCAGCAGGGAGCTACTGCTGATCCGAGGTATGGTTCTATCGGCCAGCAGTACTGGACGTACTGACATGTGTCCTTGATAGATATAATATGAGCTATATCCTTCATCAAGGAGCTCTGAATGACAAGCCAGTGCTTGGCGTCTCGATCAATTATCGTGTTGCCGCGTTTGGATTCCTGGACTCAGAGGAAGTTAGGGTATGTATCAATACAAATGTTCAAGGCTATGCTGACGGTCCAGGCTACTGGCAATAACAATCTGGGTCTACGGGATCAACGAGTCGCCATGCGATGGGTCAAGAAGAACATCAAGGCGTTTGGGGGTGATCCCGACAGAATCACCATCTGGGGAGAATCTGCGTGAGTGAAAAATCGCCACTCCGATCTGTGCAATGCTGACTCGAGCAGAGGTGCCTACAGCGTTGGAGCTCATTTGGTTGCCAATGGTGGTGACAATGAGGGTCTTTTCCGGGCCGGTACGTCCTCACTCTAGCATCCACTTTTCAGAAGGCTCACATGGTCGTAGCAATCATGGAATCTGGTAACGCTGTTGGACCCCCATGGAACGGCACGGACTGGCATCAGCCGATGTACGACCGCATCGTGAACAAGACAGGGTATTCTCAATCGCGCGATACTGGGAGAGTTTATGCTGACATTTGTAGTTGCTCGACATCCTCGGATACACTCCAGTGTCTGCGAGAAGCCCCGTACGAGTCCTTGTACGACGTGGCATATGAGGGCCTGGAATGGTTCGCCGCCGTCGACGGGTCCTTTATCAAGGAGTACCCTCAGATTAGTTACACTGAGGGCCGACTGGCAAAGGTACCCATTCTCCTTGGATCCAACACAGACGAGGGGACCAGCTTTGGTACTACAGGGACAAACACCGATGAAGACTGCATTAACCAACTCATATGTGCGTTGTTCTGTCTCTCGTGAAGGCTAATGACTGACAACGACAGCCTCGAAACGCTGGGTGCTCACCCGCGAAGAAGCCACGCAGCTTCTCGCGTACTACCCCAACGACCCTGCCCTGGGATGTCCCTACGGCTGGGGAAACGTGACATGGCCGAAGCTGGGACTGATGTACAAACGGTACGAATCGATGGCAGGAGATCTGACCATGGCCGCACCAAGACGGCTGCTTGCGGAGACCATGGCCAAGTACACGAAACAAGTCTACTCTTATCGATGGGACGTGCCAGCCCTAAATACAAGTAGCACCATTGGTGTCGGACATTTTGCAGAGGTAGCTGCCACCACCTTGCATATGACACCCATGGCTCATTTTGTCGTACAGATCCCCTTCGTCTTTGCAAATCCCGTGCAAAGCATTACACCGCTCGGTACTGATCCCGCCCGTCTTGAACTGGGCAACATGGCCGCTCGAATGTGGACGTCCTTCGTGACGGACCTGAATCCCAATGGACATGGAGGTACGTCCCTGTCGTGACTTGAATGAGAAAACGCCTGACACGCATAGTACCGCAAATCCCACAATGGCCCAAGTACACACCAGGAAAGAGGGCGTCAAACTTTGTCTTTCGTTTGCCTAGAAATGGAAGCTATGTGGAGCGGGATGACTACCACGTGGATGGGATGGATTATATCAACAGTATTGCACGATAAAGTCAGCTTGAAGTTCAGCCGAGAAGACTCGTCTTGGATTGAGGCTCAAGCCATATCTATAAGGGCAACATGACAGATACTAAGCGCCGACATGGATGTCGAGGAAAGATACTCAAGACAAAATGATGGCTTTCGTCAACTGGTCACGTACCCTGCCAACTGGTAGCCAACTGGCAGCCAACTGGCAAAGCCATTTGCAAACGAGATCACCTACGTGTGATGTTCCATAGAGTCAACCAAAGTACCATTAATGTAACTTCAACCCTTTTTCTATCTATTCAGCAGTATAGATCTCATCTGACTATCAGTTACAAGACTCAGACATACGGTCCTGCCAAACCTGCCAAAGTGCCAAACCCACGACATCACCTCTCCCAGATCAACACTTAATCAAATACACTGGTTTCTAATCTTGAGAAGCTCGACCTCACTTTAATCATCAGCAACAGCGTCAGCATCAGCATCAGCATCTCGAATCGAACCCAACTAGGGTCAGAAACTCACAACACAAGAGAAGCATTCGGCGGAATCAGCCCCGGAAAGCCCCTACAGTACACCCATTAGACTGCACTTCAACTCCCCTTCCACTCAAATGAGGGACATACTTCTCTCCATACGCATAATCCCTACCACCATCAATCAGCCAACATCACAACAGATAGAAGTAGAAGCCATACCCACTCATCGTCAATATAGCCTTCTCCCCAAGAGTCATCTGCGGAACGCCCTCGTCCCAGCCTACAGCCAGCATGAACAAATGACCCACCATATCAAAGACTGGAAAAGTGTGAAACGTACCCCGAATGACATCGCCCGTCCCGATAGTCGCTTTCAGTGGGCCCTGTCTCTTCGAGCTGTCGAATCTGGTAAAGAGAAGAAAATCAGCTTCCGCCGAAGCTCTTTATTCTGAGTTTCACGCTATTACAGTGGAGTTGTACATACTCCTTCCCTTTATGGTGATCCGGGTTCGATTCATCGTACAGATAGCCCGTGTAGTTGAGTTCGACCGGGTCGCCGGGCTTGGGGTGGTCTTTGCCGTTGCCCATTCGGAGGATTTCTCTTTGGACGCCCATTGTATTCCTAGAAAGTGGGATTAATGTGAGGAAGGGTGGTATTCTGTTTAAAATTGAGATTGGGGAGAGTGTAGGGTGTAGAGGTGGAGGTGGATGGAGGGAGATTGAGGTCATATCGGGTGGATTTGATGTAATCATTTCATATGGAGGCCGATTGTTGGATCCGTGAGGGTAACGTTTCAGGGGGATGATTCATTGTGGTAATGAAGTATCTAGGTTCAATGCTCTGTATTCGCCTGTAATAAGTGTTTGGTTTGGTCGTTTGATATGCGAGTTGGTATTAACGTTTGACCTCGTGCTGGCGCTTTGTCGAGGTATACCAGCAATCCCAGATACATAAGACTGAATGAAGCAGTGAGGTCAAGTTTCGAGCGTGCTCCTGCTGATGCTTCCTTGTTGTAAGGTAACTGTGCATTAGTTTGATGGTATCTGCAGATGTGTGCAGTCTACTTGTCTAGCTAGCCACCTGCCAGAAAGACATCTTCTTCAACTCATCGACATGGATCGACCGGATCTGTGTCCGCGGAAACCGCTCGTCCACCGCCGGCCCATCCCCCAGCTCCAGATAATGCAAAGTCGAGATACCAGCCTTCTCCACGAACGCCAGCACTCGGTGATAATTCAAGCCAACCTGGTCCAGCCCGTGGCTATCATCCGAAAGGACAAAACGGCCTCCTCGTGCCAGGAATTCCTACTACCGTCAGTCACCTTCCTGCCTCAGAGAACGACAAGCCAGCTCACTCTGCAAATCTCCTCCTTGGGATAAGGCTCACTCATCCCCTTCCGCAACGCAGCCGAGTTCAGCTCCAGCATGCCCCCGTACCCAGAGATGAACTCCAGGTTCCGAAGGATCCGCTCCCACACCCCAGGCCACTGTTTGAAGCTGCGCTCGGGATCATCGCTCTTCAATTTAATCAGATCAAAGTGCCCCACGACGAGCGGCTTCAGCTGCGTCAGCATATCCAGCTGCTCGTCAAAGTAGTGCTCGAACAGACGCTCGTCCGTGCCGCCTGCCAGCTCACGAGCCTTTTCATACATAGGCCGGTCATAGTCGATTGGGACGGTCAGCGTATGATGCACGGACCCCATGAAGAACTCGAATGGGAACCTCGAGAGGCTCTGCTCGATCAGTGTCCGCGACTCGGGACGGATCCAGTCAATCTCGAACCCGATGAGGATCTGAATCTGGTGCGCGTATTTCTCGCGCAGCCGGACGGCCTCTGCGAAGTATGCGGCTTCGTTGGCGACCAGGGCGGCTTCGTTGTCGCCGGCTTCGATCTGATGAGTCAGTGGTGTGGTTTGGGATAAAGTCTACTTGGGGCGTACCTCCTCCGGATAAAAGTCTTCTTTTCCTCGGGGCATGTGCTCGGTCAGACAGAAGACTTTGAACTTCTTTGAGATGGCCAATTGGACGATTTCCTCGAGTGAGTCTTTGGCATGGCCCGGGCAGAACTGGCCCGAGTGGCTGTGGTGTGAGAACGGCATGACTGCACAGGTCTTTGAGATTGAGCTTGTAATAGAAGAGAGGTCACACAGACAACGAACCTTGGTTGAAGAGATGGTAAGACCTGGGGCACTACGCAGTAGATAGTTTAGAGGTGGATGTTGATGATTGATAGCAAGTAGTATGCAGATGTCAGCGCAAGCAGCCAATGGAACGCTGCACTGAGACTGCGTGGGGAAGGAGAAATGCCCCGCCCTAGGATATTCGGCTGAGAGGATACAAGAAGATATCGATATCAAATTAATGTTAGGATTGAGACTTAATGGATCTGTTTTGACAGACCAACGACGAATGATGCTAAGGATACATCTGAGGATAAGTTGAAACAACAATAGACGAAGAAAAAAATGAGATAACAAGTCCGCCGACCCACTATCCAGCTTCAGACCTGGTAACTTTTTCGCAATATTCACAATATTTGCAACATTGCGTTCGAGTATTCTCTTATTCTACATCTACACTATATCATACAAGACCAGTCATTGTGGACTTTGTGGTCAATATACCCAGAACTCCCATTACTTAGGACAATGGAGGTGATGCCATATCATTCATTCAGGATACGTAAGGTCACAACGGTAGGCACTTCCACCCCTTCTGACGCACTCTTGCAGAAAGGAGAATGGATAAGCATCATCTGCCACTCAGTGACGGGAGCACTCTGTCTACGTATCTTTCATCAGAACTGGACAAAAAGGGGTTGCCTCCCATTGTATAAAAGCGTAGGGAAACAACACGAAGTGTATCACATCATGCGTGGGGAATTGTCCGGAACACAGCTTCTTTCCCACTCGAGCCGAAATGACATTCTGAGTTTGAGCTTGGATTGCGTTCATGAGAGCCCAAAGAGGTTGTTGCATGTAGTGAGCCTCACTCCTGCTGGTTATCAAAATTCGTAGAGATCGGTGGGCCTCTCACCACCATCAAGTCGAAAAACTCGGTGCTGGTGAATGGTCGAGCATGTCCAAATCAGTGTAGAGACTTTCTTGACCGCGTGTGAACCTGAACGTGCTCGCGTATCGCAGCAGGAGTAATCAGGATCGTTAATCCTCAGGGGATGTCTCGTGGAGGAATCCTTCGACAATCCCAGAACCACGCGCCGGGACACCAGCAGACGGCTCCTCGTGTTCCTCGCATGAGACACGAAAATGTCCATCTCATCCCGAAGATAGCCTATCCGCAGCATCATTGCATCCGAAGAGGACCAAGGCATCAATAACCCTCAACCCAATAGACCTTCAACCAGCCGCAAGCACAGTAGCAACCACATAGTCCCCGTCATGCGAGATGGACAATTTGCCTACTCTGCCTTCACTACTCCCGCTTCCACTCAAAGGATCCAAGTACACAATCTCCGGTCTACCCTGATCAACCTCACCAACCCTAACAATAACATCCTTCCATCCGAGGGACGCCGCGCCGGCCGGAGCGGCTTTACGTGCTGCCTCTTTTGCGGCGAAGCGGCCTGCCAGCCAGCGCGCCATGTCTGGGGTTATTGCGCTGGGCTCAGCTTTTTCTGCACCGGATGATGGCGGTAGGAGGGAGAATCTGGTGCGGAAGTCTTGCTGTTCTTGTTCGTGGAGGATGCGCCGGGTAAAGCGGTGGAGGTAGTCGGGACGGTTGATGAGGCGGAGGATTCGGGGGAGATGAACGATGTCCGTCCCTATATTTAGGGAGTATGGGAAGGGAATTGGTCTCATAGGTGGTTTTTGATCATCCTAGAGTTTTGGAGACGGATCACTGTAGGACGATTGAGGGTTCGGAGACGCTGTTTGTTATTTAGAGATCATGTGACTGTCAGTTTGGTGGCTTCTTGGAAGCAATAGTGAAACCCTGAATTATGATGATATACTGGAAAATGAACGACAGGTAAAGCTTTGGCGAATACTGTCTAATCGCTACTCAGTACACGCCAATGATATACTCATGTGCTTGCTCGTATGTTTGCTCGTATGTTTGCTGCATGCTACGAAGCCGCTTTACATTTACTCTTCCTTCTAAGCTATAGTCACTCTGCTCACGGACTAAGATCACCTGGAACTGAGGTATCCTAAGCGCAGACAAATCTTCATGCCCGAGTCATCTGGTATCAAGTTGGAGAGAACAACCTCAAATGGCGTATACCTCTATTATGTACAGACCATCAGCACCACTGGCACAGCCATTGAGCCTCATCACCAGCGAATCCTGACACACACACGACTGAAGGGATCTCGTCTAATTATCGCAAGCATTCATCCAATTATAGGATCGTTTTCATGATGGATATATCTCGCGTTCAGTTTCCTTTTCATCGTGCATCAGCAGTTGTCCTCGAGTGAGTCCCTATCGTTCAAGGGAGACGCTCTAATGATCCGATTTCTTTTGCTCCCCGTTTACTTGGTTCAAGAAGTCCCTATGGTGACCGCGCGGTTAGCCCTCACTGAAAGCAGCTTGCCGTGCCAGTAACTCCAAATGTGCAGAGTTGGTATGCAATTGGAGGTCATTAGAGGTCAATGGAGCACAAGGATAGACCAAATATGTGTATGATTATGAGTGGAAACATACTGGATGAACTTCTCCTCGTCCTTGGAAGAGGCCTGAATGGGAGGAGTGGCCTGCTTCTTCTGACCACCACCGCGAGTCGAGAGGAAAATACCACCGAACAGGGTTCCCATGACGCCCATGGCGAGCTGAATTGATTAATCAGAATCAGTGATATGCCATAGCAATGCCATCAGGGACTTGAATCCAGTTCGGCTGTCGTAGCATAAACGAAGACATGGCAGGGGAGACCGGGGGAACATACGACGTGGGAGCCGACCTGCTTGCCGGCAATCTGGTAGTAGACGACCATGGTGATGGATTGGAGGTAGATTTGACAGAGGAGGGATAGACGCGGCGAATGGAGCGATGCGAATAATAGGACCTGCGGAAGCAATCGTCAAAGCCGGCAGCGATGGAAGTTGACAGCGCGGCTCGGCCTTTTCCTCATTGGGTTAGAGGAGCTGCTGACTGATCCGGATGGTTTGAGGTCCCGTGATATCACGTGGGAAATGCATGACATAATGGATTTGCTTGGGATCATGTGATGTTCCGGCTCGGTCCGAATCAGAAGACGGATTCGGGAAGTTCCGCAGCACCGCATCACAATACTTTGACAGCACAAACGGCCAACAACCGCAGGTGATCAGTTGATTACAGGATGTCAGCCGAAGTAGATGCTCTAATTTCATTGCTAGAGTCATCACTACAAAAACAATACTGCTCGACATGAATCTTTGTTGTGAGGACCCAGAGTGGCAGTGCAGGCACGGGACCAAAGGAAGCACCCGAAGAACCTCGGGGCAAAGATGCCTCCACGCTGAGATGAATTACTCCGTCCTCAATACTACCCCGGCTACTGCGAGCTGTGCAGCTCTTCGGGTGCCGTGCGGTTACTGGGGAGGACAAATCAGAGGAAAAGAAATGGATGAGAGGATATTATTCTTCCGGAGCACGTCCCTGGCTTTCTATCAATCGATGTATCCTTTTTTTCAACTTTACTGTGCTCTGTTGTTGTAGCTTGTAGCTTCTCTCTTACGGTTACGTACCTCTATCACTGTACATACAGAGCACATATACCCTTCATTCCAGACCTTCACTCCTTGTCAAGTCACGCTTTTTCTTTTTCGGCCAAGTTCAAAGCATGTTCTGGAGGAAGCATCACGATGAGACTCCCGCAGACACACCGCAGCAACCGATCCCCCGCGAGAAACTTCCTTCTCAACTTCAGAAGATAGTTGACCAGGATGATGGCTTCTACGATGATATCTACTCCCCATAGTATGTTTTATCCTGGCGCATCCTGTCGCTACTGCTTCAAAGTGGCCGTCCACTGTCGCGCGTCCAAGTTTACCATGCCCAAACTATGGCATCATCATCTCCGCCAGTCCCCGCATACATTCAAGAATGCTGGATTTTCCCCCCACCAAACTCACCACCATTCCAACCCACAACCTCACCACCACAAGTCCGCAACGCAGTGACAAACCCATCAACTAACATGGACAGCTCCGTCGATTCCACCGACACCCCCTACCGATACGCCGGTTACGCCAACCGCATCCGCACCATCCTCCTCTCCGCCCACCGCTACGTCGCCTACACCTCCGACATAGGCGAGTCCTTCCGCCCCGTCGCACACCCCTACCTCGTGCGCACCGCCTACGGCATCTCCTGGACCTATCTGCTCGGCGATGTCGCCCACGAAGGCTACAAAGCCTACCTGCGCAACCGGCACGCCCTCGCCCCACCCGGCGAGGCCTACAAGGACGCCAAGGACCTCTCGCCCAACGAGGTCGTCAAGGGCATGGCAACAGGCGACATGGGCAGTCCCAGCGCTGCCGGCGCCGAGCTCGCCCCCTGGCCGACAACCCGCATCCCCCTCATCGAGGACTACCGCATGGTAATGGCCAAGCGGGCCGTGTTCCAGAGCATCGCAAGCATGGGGCTGCCGGCGTTCACGATCCACTCGGTGGTCAAGTACACAGGGCGGGTGATGAAGAACAACAAGAGCGTGTTCCTGCGGACCTGGACGCCTATCGGTGTATGTGCCCCCTGCCTTTACACATCGAGGCAGATTCCATATGCCGACCTGAGAACCCCTGCAGTCTTGAATCGCCAGTGTCGTC